>NC_134485.1:270403640-270426140 GCF_040206685.1 Ascaphus truei | reverse complement strand
AAATCTACTCGCCACACAAAAAAATCTACTCGCCACCTAGTACCAAACGTGTGCTGCTTGGGCCAATATTTACTCGCCCGGAGGTTAAATCCACTCGCCCGGGGCAAGCAAATGTATAGGTTTGTCGAACACTATATATATATATATAATCAAAAAATAAATAGATGATACCGTTCTGTGGCTAACGAAATGCTTTTATTTGTGCGAGCTTTCGAGATACACTGATCTCTTCTTCCGGTGATGTTACAATGAATGAAGCAAAAGGTATACTTAAAAACAGTGTCTCTTGGAATGTTATCTGTGCTGTTCCTTCCCCCGGTGTGGATGTGTTTTATGGCTAGAGGTGTCAAAAGGTTACTGAAAGCAAGTGAAGAAAGAGTGTGTATGTGTATCAGTGTGAATAAAAATGAATGGAGAGCCCACAGTATATACAGTGCTTTACACAAGGTGTGTGTGGAGTGGGAGTGGATATAAATGGTGTGGGTGGGTGTGGAAATGTGAGAGTTTGTAGCACAACTAAAAGTGTGTGTGGATACCTAGTGGTCCCTATTAGTGTATAGGGATGGAAAAACAAGGAGTATTAGTATGTGTGAGAGACAGCTGTGTGTGCATACATATAGCACAGTATGTACAGACATGGCCTTTAGCGCTCATGGGAAGAGAGTTCACTTGTGTCAGTAATGACTCATAAAATTTCGATCTCTGTTTAGGCCACTGCTAAGTGTCCCGAACAGTTGCATAAATTTGTATTCATGCAACCGTCTCTCTTTCTGGGTTTTAAGATTACCTTTGAGTATGGCAACCCTCAGATCGTTCATCTTATGGCCAGAGTCAGAGAAATGTTCGCCAACAGGACTGTTTCTTGTACCGCGTGTGATGCTGTGGCGATGCATGTTCATTCTCTTGTTTAGCCCCTGCCCTGTCTCACCTATGTAGTAGCAGCCCCCTGGGCATTTCATGCACATGATGAGGTACACGACATTGCTGGAAGAACAGGTGAACCTTCCTCTGATTTTGTATTCCCGATTCCTGTGTGGTATTTGTATTGTGTCCGCTGTGTAGAGTATTGCGCAGGTTTTGCATCTTGGGTTCTGGCATGGTTTTGTCCCGCATTCAGTTGTACTGCTGAATACTTTACTCCTCACCATAATATTCTTGAGATTATGGGGTTGTCTGTATGATAATAAGGGTGCTTCAGGGAAGACCTGTTGCAGTCTTGTATCTTCCTGGAGGATGGGTTGTAGTTTCCTGGCGATCTTGCGTAGGGCTCCTAGGTGTGGGTTATATGTGACCACCAAAGGTACCCTGTCGCTTGTCTCCTTCTGTTTGTATTCAAGGAGATCACTTCTTGGTATTCTGGTGGCTTTGTGAATTTGCTGGTCTACAATTCTGTGGTTATATCCACGGTTTATAAAGTCTGATCTCAAGGCTTTAATCCGCTGGTCTCTGTCTGCTGTGTCGGAGCATATCCGGTTGTATCGTATGGCTTGACTGTAGATGGTTGCATGTTTGGTGTGTGTCGGGTGGAAGCTGTTGTCCCTCAAATAGCTGGCTCTGTCTGTAGGTTTGCGGTATACAGAGGTCTGTAGTTGGTTGTTCTTTATAGTAATGGTGGTGTCTAGGAAATGTACTTCATCCGGGGAATGGGTGAGTTTGAGGTTGATGGTCGGGTGGAAAGTATTGAAGTTGTCATAGAACTGTAGGAGGTCCTATTCGCCAGAGGTCCAAATCAGGAGGATGTCATCGATGTAGCGAAGGTATGTAAGGGGTTTCAAGTGACAGGTGGACAGAAAGTCACTTTCCAGTTTTGCGCAGAACAGATTGGCATACTGTGGCGCCATCCGAGTACCCATAGCGGTCCCGGTTGTCTGAAGGTATGTGTCATTTCCAAATGTGAAGTAGTTATGGGTCAGAATAAATTCGATGCATTTAGTCACTGTCTCTGTGAGTGGCTCCTGCGGTCCCAGAAAGTATCTGCAGGCTGAAATCCCATCCTCGTGGGGGATGTTGGTATAAAGTGACTCTACATCCATGGTTGCTAGTAGTGTTCCTGTTGGGAGGGGGCCAATTGCATTCAGTTTGTTTAGCAGGTCGGTGGTATCCTGGATATAGCTGGGTGTGTTCCTGACAAGTGGTTTTAGAATATATATATATATATATATATATATATATATATATATATATATATATATATATATATATATATATATATATATATATATATATATATAAAATAGTCTTACAAAATGCCTTTGACATTTGATGGTATGTGTGTAATAAACAAGGTGTCTCTTAGGAGGTAACTGTGGTTGGTTATGCAATGGTATCTTGTACTTTTGTATTATGTTTATTGTATTTTCATTATATAATTATGTACTGTTGGCTACCTCGTACGGAGACGACGAGGATTTTCACCGGGGGGAGAATCTAGCACCCTGCTAGAATCTTCCCCTTGCCCTGCATGTCAGCCCTGGTAAGCTGCAGACACTAGCCAGGTTAAATAGTCACCAGGTTAGGCAGGTGAGATCACATCCCCAGTTATTGTTATATTGTTGTACTTTGAGGTACATGCTTGTAAGGAAGATGCTGGAGTCACATGACAGGATGAGGGCCTTGCTACAGCTAAATCTATCCAGTTTCAGGGGCAGAGGGTTGGCCACTTTTCCTGTATAAATTGGAGCTCCCTCTAATTATGAGTTAGTTATCCCGAGGGGGGCCAGACTCCATGATGGTGGACAGGGTCGCCTAGAGGGGGGACAGCCAGTACAAGTGTCCTGGGCCCGGTGACGGTTGTGGGGCACCAGTGGCCGGATAAAGCAGTTGCCGCCGGGCCATGGCTCACCCACCTGCAGGTCTTTTCCTCTCAGTGCACGACGGGCCTCTCTGATGTCAGCGCGCCGGATGTAAGCTTGGCCCAGCTTCTGGTGCGCCGTGCCATGAGGCCTGGCGCACGCTGAAGTCAGAGGGTTTGGTGTGGGACAGAGAGAGGAAGAGGGCTGCAGGTGGGGAGAGCCGGGCCCGGCAGCAACTGCTCCGTCTGGCCACCGGGCCCCCCAGCAGTCACCGAGCACCCCCCCCCCCTCCCCTCCTGGCAGTCACCCTCTCCGGCAGTCACCCTCCCCAGCAGGCCCCTCCTCAGCAGCCCCCCCACGGCAGTAGCCCTCCTCCAGCAGTAGCCCCCCTGGCAGTCACCCCATCCCTGGAATTCCGCCTCCCCCCCAGCAGTCACCAGGCCCGGCCTGATGATCACTAAGGTAAGTCTATTTTTATAATATGTATTTTTTTTTATTATGTACTGGTGTTTTTTTTTAATGTACTGTTTTTTTTAATATGTACTGTACTGGTTTTTTTTAATATGTACTGGATTTTTTTTTTAAATATGTACTGGCTCAGCCACAATTGTAGTCCTGGGCTCGGGGAAATCTGTTTGCGGCCCTAGGGGTAGGTGAAAAGACCTTTGGAGGGATTCCTTCCCTCATGGATATAACCCAGTGATTTCCAACCTTTTTTGTTTGGAGGAACCCGTGAAGTATTTTGAAAAATCTCGGGGAACCCCTATCTGGCTGACACATAATAGGTTCGACAGGGGTCAGTCACAAAATTTCACACCTCACGAGCCACCTCTATTTCTCACAATCTACCCATGTATTTCTCTCCCATCTGTCTCACTAACTCTCCCCCCTCCCGCCTCACATGTATTTATCCCTTGCTTCTCACTCTTACTCCCTCTTTTCCTCACTCACTCCCTCCCGCCTCCCTTCTCTCACTCGCCCCTACCTTCCGTCAATTACCCCACTCACTCAATCCACCGTACAAAATACATACCAAAAAACCCCACCCCCGGGGGGGGGTCTTTGGTCCGTAGGAAGAACCCCTGAGACTGCTTCAAGGAGCCCCAGGGTTCCACGGAACCCTGGTTGGGAATCACTGATATAACCTGATGCTAGCAAGCCTATGGGAAAGGTATAGCATTCCCTTCGTGGATTTCCCCGCCAGGGATGAGTTTTCATAGTGTTAAGGGTCCTTGAATGATGTAACCAAGAGAAGCTCTCTTGCGTGGAGGGTTCCACGTTCAACGAAAGGATTGTGGTTGAAATCCTACATTGCCTTCTGTGACGGTTCAGGGGATTCCTACTTCCCAATGTGTCCCCGTCACCCCTATTCTCCCTGCCTCTGACCTTCATCCTCTGCCTCCTCGTTCATCTCTCCCTTCCTCCTCCTGCACCCGTTCCTCTGCGCCCTGTCCGGACGCGCGTCCGGCTGCCACGCACGTTCCCCGCAAGGTGCGCGCTTATCCCCAAACTCCCGATCTCCCCCGCGGCACTCAGCGCTCGTGGCACCGCTCTATTCCCTCTCCCGTCATGTTACCTTCTTCAGCAGCCCCTCCTGCCCTCTCGCCGTCTGTGGCGAGCGCCCCCGTGGCGGGGCGCTCCGCGCGCCCCTTGGCACACACTGTGCGTGCGCATCCAGCCCTTACAGAAGGCGCGCGCACACGCTCCATTTGTAGGTCTTCTCTGAGCCCTGGCTCCGCCCCTCATAGTGTGCAAGCTATTTCCCTGTCTGATTTACCTGTCTCCTCCCTCACTCCTTCTGACCTATCTCTGCAACCCCTCACTCTACCCTCTGCTCCTCCTCTCTCTCCCATTGGTGCTCCCTCCTTTATAACCCCTGTCTGTCCTCTAGCTCATTGCTCTGCATAGCTTCTTGTGACCCCTGTGTGCAGTCTCTATGCTTGGCTCTCTTGTCTCTTACAGTGCTGTTTCCTGTCCCGGTTTACCCTTGGATCTCCCTGGCTTGAACTCTGCTTTGAATTGGATTACCCTGCCTTCTCCTATCCTCGAACACTGGCTTATGGACTTGGTTACGCTGCTCTCTATTACCCCTGAACTCTGACACACGGACATTACCATCCAAACTCTCATACCCAGGGCATTGCAAGTATCTGCTAACCTTTTCTCTACAGGCCCGGCAACGCATTACCACACTCCGGGCATGCCCTCACTGCTGTGGGTGCGTGTTATAACCTTACCCACTTCAGTACTGGGGACTGGCCAGGTCTGCGGGCATACAGGTGTTACATTATGCAGAGCCCAAATAATGCAGACCCCCCTGAGGTGGGCCAAGGTGTTTCATAGGAACATTTACAATTCGTCAGTAGCCAGTTAACCACTGTTTCGCAACAGCTTGCAAACCTGTCTCTCCAGGAAACCCCAGTGGCTCCGTCACCTCCTGTCTCAATGACTTACGGAAACTCAGGACCATGTATACCACCTCCCAACCGGTATGATGGGGACCCCCTCGCTTGCTGTGGATTCCTAAACCAATGCGAGGTGCAATTTGAAATGTATCCCTCTCTTTTTCCTACTGGCCGTACCAAGGTGGCCTACATTTACGCCTTACTAACCGGCGATGCCCTCGCTTGGGCTTCTCCCCTCTGGGAGCACAAACCTGAGTTGGCCCAAGATTACCCTAAGTTTAGGCATGCATTCCAACAAGTGTTTGACACTCCCGCACGCCGGGAGACAGCCGCCTTTTCTTTGTTTCACATCTCACAGGCACGAAGATCCGCTGCTAAATATGCTATAGAGTTCCGCACTCTCGCCGCAGAGACTCTATGAAACGACGAGGCACTTGCCGCAGCATACTGGCACGGTCTGACTGATACGTTGAAAGATGATCTCGTAACTCACGCCCGGCCGTCCTCTCTGGAACAACTGATTACTCTCAGGATACGTATGGATCAACGTGCCCAAGAACGACGTCACGAGCGACACTGTTCCCGTTCTCTTCCTCCCTCCTCTGACTCTCACAGGTCTCCTGTTTCACCCTTCCTAGCTTTGGACGCTCCTGAACCGATGCAAATCGGTAGCCAACAACTACAGACTGCGGAGAGAATGAGACGTCGTCATAAGGGACTTTGTTTCTATTGTGGTTCCCCAGAACATCGGCTCCAGAGCTGTTCCCTGAAGCTGGGAAATGGGAACACCCGGTAAAGGTAGAGGGGCTTTTGCTGGGTACTATCTCTTCTTGCCCCTCTCTCCCTAAGGACCTCCCAAAGAAACTCTTGCTTCCTGTAATGCTGTCAGGCCCTAACCTTCTATTGGAAGTAAAAGCTTTCATTGACTCCGGGTCTGGCGGCAACATCTTGGATCACACCTTCGCCTCTGAGAATCAAATCCCTCTGGTCAAGAGAAAGGCACCTATTGGGCTGGAAGCTATCGACGGACGCCCGCTTCAGCCAGCCTTCATCATCTGGGAGTCCATTCCTCTTACGTTGACCATGGCAGATGGCCATAAGGAGGTAATAGTTTTTGATGTCTTCCATTCTCCCACCGTTCAGGTCATTCTAGGATTGCCTTGGCTACAGCTCCACAATCCGCGCATAGATTGGACCGATACCTTGCCTATCCAATGGTCTTCTTTGTCTGAGCCTATGTCTACCACTCCTCCAGCTGCTGTGCTCGCTGGTTTGGATTCCGTTCCTTCCGATCTATCTATTCTGCCGAAGGTGTATCATGAGTTCCTGGATGTTTTCAATAAGGTTCAAGCTGAGGTATTTCCTCCCCATCGTCCCTATGATTGTCCAATTGATTTAATTCCAGGAACCATCCTCCCGAAGTCGAAGTCATACCCTTTATCCATTCCTGAAACTGAGGCTATGACGTCTTACATCCAAGAAAATTTGGAGAAAGGATTCATCTGCAACTCTACCTCCCCCGCTGGGGCAGGCTTCTTCTTCGTGAAGAAGAAGGATGGATCCCTAAGACCCTGTATCGACTTTCGCTGACTCAACAAAATCACGGTAAAAACCCGTTATCCTCTTCCCCTAATCTCTGAACTTTTCGACCGTCTTCAAGGAGCCTCTATCTTCTCCAAACTCGATTTAAGAGGTGCCTATAATCTCATCCGCATAAGAAAAGGGGATGAAGGGAAAACCGCATTTAATACGCGATCTGGACATTATGAGTATTTAGTGATGCCCTTCGGGCTATGCAATCCTCCTGCCGTTTTCCAAGAGTTCATGAACGATATCTTCCGGGATGTGTTAGGAACATTTGTTATCGTATATTTGGATGACATTCTCATTTTCTCTAAATATTTGGAAGAGCACATTCGCCATACCAAACTGGTACTCTCTAGGCTTCGTGCTAATCGTCTATATGCCAAGATGGAGAAATGTTTGTTCCACCAAACGTCCACAGCCTTCTTAGGCTATATCATCTCTAATCAAGGTTTCTCTATGGACCCAGAAAAATTGAAGTCCGTTCTCGACTGGCCGCTGCCAAACTCTCTCAAGGCCGTGCAGCGCTTTCTTGGCTTTGCCAATTATTACCGAACGTTCATCTGTAATTTTTCTTCCATTGCTCTACCCATCAGCACCCTGACTAAAAAGGGTGCTGACCCTACGACTTGGTCTCCCAAAGCCATTGACGCCTTCGAGTTTCTCAAAAAGGCCTACGTCTCTGCACCCATCCTACGGCATCCTGATACTTCGCTTCCCTTCACGTTAAAAGTTGACGCCTCTGATGTAGGAGCTGGTGCAGTACTCTCTCAAAGATCCTCTCCCCAGGAGAAGCTCCATCCCTGCGGTTTTTTTTCTCGGAAATTCTCGTCAGCCGAGAACAATTATGATGCTGGGAATCGTGAGCTACTGGCCATAAAATTGGCTCTTCAGGAATGGAGACATCTCCTCGAAGGTACCAAGGAGCCTGTGGCCATCCTCACCGATCACAAAAATTTACTGTATATTGAAGGGGCTCGACGATTGGGTTCTCGTCAGGCTCGTTGGTCTCTGTTTTTCTCCCGTTTCAACTACACAATTTCTTATATTCCCGGTACCAAAAATATTAAAGCAGATGCTCTCTCTTGCCAGTTCGCCACGGAGAACGACTCCAATGAATCCGCTGAGTCTATTCTCCCCGCCAAATGCATAATTTCTACCAACAATTTTGATATTTTAGAGGAAATCAACAAAGCCCAGGATCACATTCCCAGGAGACTTAAAGTGCCGGAGGGACGCTTATACGCAGCTCCACGTTTTCGCCACAAGATTCTTCTCTGGGTACATTCTTCTAGATCTGCCGGCCATCCAGGCTTCAAGAGAACAGTGGATCTTATTAAACAGACCTTTTGGTGGCCTGGGATGAACAAAGACATTTTTGATTTCACCAAAGCTTGTCCGGTCTGTGCCCAGAGTAAATCCGCCCCTCACAAACCTTCTGGTCTCCTCATGCCTCTTCCCATTCCGGAGCAACCTTGGAAACATATCTCTATGGACTTTATTGTTGAGCTTCCCAATTCTAAAGGAATGAATACCATTCTTGTTGTTGTAGATAGATTTTCCAAGCATGCACACTTTATTCCCCTCAAGGGCCTCCCTAATTCTGCTACTCTGGCTGATATTTTTTCTAAAGAAATTTTCAGATTACACGGTGTGCCTATTTCAGTTGTTTCTGACAGAGGTTCTCAATTCATCTCTAAATTTTGGCGTGCGTTTTCTCAGAGACTCAGGATTTCCCTTCTATTTTCTTCTGGATATCAACCTCAGACCAACGTTCAAACGGAAAGAATGAATCAGACTTTAGAGCAGTATCTCAGATGTTTTGTCTCCGAGTCTCAAGACAACTGGGAGGATCTATTACCATGGCTGAGTTTGCTATTAACTCTCTTAAAAATGAATCTACGCGGGGAGACTTCCGGTGACGTCATCCAAGATGGTGGGTTAAATAGGGAGCTCTAACAACCCTCACGAAGCAAACGATAAAAAAAGCCGTTTCCACCCCTCGAATCGTACAGCAAACAGCTCTACAGAGTGTCTGAACCCCACAGCATGCCACAGAAGGCAAAAGCCCCAACCTCCAAAGGCGCCTCCAAATTCTTTCAGCCGCAACAAAAACGCGGCCTAGCGAGCATGCAGAGTCCCCAAGATGGCGTCGGACGCCACGCGGCCGCATCCCCGCAAAGGGAGGGAAGCACGCAGGCAGAAGAACCCGCCCTGGACAGAGAAATTACCCGCTCATATCTTGAGGACCTCCTATCCAAAATGCACGACAGACTGCAAAAGACCCTCAGACAGGAACTCAAAGACATGATGGCAGGAATGCGGGAACAGATAAGCGGCCTTACGCAGAGAACAGAGGACCTCGAGAGTAAGCTGGAAGAATCCCTGCAGGCACAGGCCATGGCGGACGACGAGATTATGCGCCTGGGGGAGGAGGTCAGACTACTGAAAGACAGCATCGAGGACCAGGAGAACCGGGACCGGCGACAGAATCTCAGGATTCGAAATGTCCCGGAAACGGTTCTCCCCGAACAAATAAAACCATATCTGGTCGACCTTTTCAATAATTTATGTGAAGGACTTGATAACAGGGATCTGGAAATTGACAGGGCGCACCGTGCGCTAGGCCCTCGCTCCAATGACCCGAAGCGGAGGCGAGACATCATAGTCCGCCTCCATAGCTACTCCACGAAGGAGAAAGTGATGGCGGCAAGCAGGGAGAATAGCAATCTTACCTTCAAAAATGAGCCGGTGCAGATCTTCAGTGATCTGGCTAAAATCACGATCGAACGCCGCCGGGAGCTCAAGCCGCTTACCCAAGCACTCAGAGAGAACAACATCCCCTACCGCTGGGGCTTTCCGTTCCGACTGGTGGTCAACAGGAATGGAAAACAAAGATCCATCAGGCTCCCTGAGGAGATGCAGGGATTCGCCCGCGAACTGGGCCTGACGCTGCCTCCAATGAGAAACACCATACGGAGAGAGCCGCGAGACACAAGCCAGGAGCGGAGAACCACACTTCTGAAAGATTGGCGGGCCACCAGGAACATCAACCCTGAACACCCAGACGACCAGCCCGAAATCCTGAGAGGAGCAGCCCAGAGACCGGCAACCCAAGTCGCCCTTCCAGAGGAACACACGTCGGAGCAGTACCGCATGCCGCTGCTTTTTTACAACCGGCTAACCGCAGCGATCCCAGTACCTCAGAGCGTTATCCGCAAAAGCCATCCCTGCACCTGGATAAACAGCACAGGCGAGTTGAGAGGCGCGGTGGCGGGAGAGGGGAAACCCGATCCACTGGTCACTTCACCGACCAGGCCCCGCTGGGAACTCCTCGACCTGCCTGTGAACAACGCCCAGATCAGGTTTGACTGCCCCACCCTACCCCCCCCCCCCAGACAAACGTTAAGTCTGGACTCCATACGAGAGTGCTAGCCACGTTCCCCCCCTCCCCCTCCCCCCCTTTTTTTTTTTTCCTCTCATCGATCGGATCGCTGCCGAAACCGCAACCCTGGTAACGGGACTAACACTTCGCCCAGGCCAAACGCCTTACAACTCTGCATCCCCCCCCTCCCCTACTAGCATTGCACAAATGCAGCCCAGACCCCTGTCACAGCTCAAGTCACAACCAACGCACAGTACCCCTCACTGCCACGATATAAAATAGACCAACTCACCCCCCCCCCCATTCGGCCACCCCCCCCTCACTAGCAAAGTAACTTATACCATACAAACTCTGCAACACCCCCAACCTCAAACAACCACATAGGAGTCACACCAAGGCTACCATCAAATCATACAGGAATCTACCATTAGACCCCCCTCTTTCCTACCCCCCCTCCCTCCCTTCCATCACCACACCAAACTACCATCCCCCCCCTCCCTTGCTCCCCCCCCTAAAAAACCCAGCCCCCGCTTACCTCCGCCCACGTACAAACAAACCCACACGACAACCCAGACGCTCAGAAGAATCCAACACCTGAAACACACCAAAACAGAGAACCGGGTGGAGCGCACATACATGAGGTCGCCCAAGCACCAAACAGTGGTACGCAGACCCCAGCAAACTGCACATATAGCTGACACGCGACCATAGCCCCACTACAACCCCCCACACAGACCTATCCTGGTAGTCCATCCCCCCGACCCTTCACCTATCCTCCGCTGTCACCCCGACCTCCCCCCCCCCCTACATAGAACAAACAAATACTAGTATAAAAATTAATAAATGTTCACCAAATAAACACAATTGGAAACTCTGTACTCGCACATAAAAGTCCCCAACCTACTCAAAGCAAGCAGAGGCTATACCCGCCCCTAAGTGTAAAACACATAAGGGGAAACCAACAAATACCAAGCATGCAAATGCTCCACACTGGGGGGCGGCTGAGGCTGGGGCTGCTGTGGTTGTGATTGCTGTGCTACCGGAAGCAAATAGCTCTCATGACAGGGAACCCCAGCCTACGCAAGACATATGGGTCCCTAACCCAGTTGTCACACCATCCCCCCCCCCCCTGTCCCACCCCCTATCCCACCCCCCTGACCGCCCACCCCCACCCCCCCCCAAGACCCCACCCCCCTTAGAACCACCCAAGTGAACAACTCTCTCACCTGCTGCCCAGAACTCCCAGCTAGCCGCGCCTCTGACACACGCTGACACGAGCGTAAGAGCGGAGCAACGCCCAGAACTGATCACATGACACTAGGACGTAGCGGCTCGCCACAGAACTGACCGAGCACATTAGACCTAGCGACACACACCTCCCCCCCAAAAAATAAAGCAATCCCCCCCCCCTCATGACATCCCTGGTCACCCCCCCCCCCCACCCGCCCCCCCCCCCACCCTGGGCACAGCTCACTATGCCACAAAAATCCCCCAGACCCCACATACACACCTGTGAACAAGCCCACCTTAGCGTGGATGAAAGAGACATAAGACCTAGTTGAGACACAAAAGTCTCATACTCGGACTCCAACGAAGAAAGAACAACTGTGATCTCCCTTCCAACTTCCTCTGTGGCTGTATAATACCACTGTGATTGTGTCCATCTCATATGTATATGTATCTGCTTGCCAATTTATTCTCCTTATCACAACACCCGTACACTACCCCCCCGCCCAAAACCAACACCCCCAATGATCCCACCCCCCCTCTCCCCCCCGCGCCCCCCCTCCCTCCCCCCTCCTCCCTGTGTCTCCCCCCTCCACCCCACCCCCCACCCCCCCCATAGAGTAACCCCCCCCCCACACCCCCCCTTCCCACCAGCTCTCCTCACCCCCCCTCCCCACCCCCCCCCACCCTACCCCTTCCCCCCCCTCCCCTCACCCACCCCGAGACCGACAAAAGAAATAATTGTACAAACGGGCTACTAGAAAAATAGACTGTGTGCCCACCATTCAAGAGTTACCTATATGCGTGACATGTATGATATGAACCATGGGTAGGAGGCTAGCACAAAACAAAACGCCGAAATCTTCTCCCTCCATTCCCCCTGTCCCCCTCCCCCCTCCCCCACATCCATCCCGGGTGTGCCAAAAGAAACAAATACACAAACAATTAATTGAGGAAATAGTTTGTATACCTCACATGCTAGACCTACCTATACGTATGAAATGCTCTATATACACCATGTGTAAGCGGCCTCAACAAAACTAAACAAAACGCCGAAACCTCCCCCCCCCACTCCCCCTGCCCCCCTCACCCACCCTCCCCGAGGCTGACAAAAGAGATAAACGTACAAATGGTTTATTAGGGAGAAATAGATTGTATACCTAACATTCAAGTGACACCTGTATGCATGATATGCTCTATATGCACCCTCCTCTCCCCCTGTCCCCCTGTCCCCTCCCCCCCCCCTTCCCTCCCCCCCCCCCGCTTCTTACCACACTTCCCACCCCTCCCCCCTCCTCACCTGCCTCCCCTCCACCCCCTCTCACCTTAAAAGCTCGGTAATGACCCATTCCTATCTGGTCCCTCCCCCCCCCCCTATACACCCCCCCCCACTCCCCCCCTTTTTGCCCCATACCCCCCCCTCCTCCCCTCCCCCCCGCTCTCCCCCCCTATCAAAGAGCTAAGGATATAACTGAGATATTTGAGCGGCGGAAGAACACAGAACCAGAGGGTTCGGCCCCCTATCCCCCCACACTCCCCACTGGATGCCGACGCCGGAGTCAATCCCGTTGGGCTCGTTAGCCCACAAGCCGGTCGCCCACGGACCAGGCAAATACTTGTTAGGTTCAAGCCTGAACCTCATCCTACTTCTCTCTCTGCCACTGACTCTGTCCCAGCGGCACTACCCCCCGCCCCTGCTGCCCCCTACCCGCCCCCTTCCCCCCTTGGCCCATCCAACCAACCCTCCGACAAAGCAAGCCACCTACAAAAGTTTGCCAGGGCCGTACCTACGAATATACCAAAAGAGCAGGACCTCCCCAGATGGGAAGGGAGGATCCCTAAAAACCAGATACACTAACATCACTTATGGCCTCTAACGCCCCAGTAAAAATAGTATCGATCAACGTAAAAGGCCTTCAAAATAATAGGAAAAGGAGGCTCGCCCTCCAAGACATAAAACGGACTGGGGGAGACATCGTATTCCTGCAGGAAACCCACTTCACATCAGATGGCCCCCCAAATTTATTCAAAAAAGTGTTCCCAACATGCTTTTATGCATCATTTAGTAGTAAAAAGCGAGGAGTGGCTATCCTAATCAGACAAGGCACTCCATTCAATCATATCAAAACGACAATAGACCCAGAGGGTAGATTTCTCATGGTATATGGCTCTTTAGCGGGCTCAGCAATCGCCTTAATCAATGTATATGCCCCAAACGAAAATCAAATAGACTTCCTGAAAACAGTACTTGAGGGCATAGACCCGGGATATCTGTCCTCGATGATAGTGGGCGGAGATCTGAATATGGTCTTTAATCCCACCGAGGACAGATCGACCGTAACGGGTCACCCCCGTACAACCCACTCCCAAATCACCGGGAAAAGGTTCAGGGACTTAGCGGAGGAGTTCTCTCTAGTGGACGTTTGGAGATCACAACATCAGGGCCAGAGAGACTATACCTTCTACTCGACGCCTCACCAGACCTACTCACGCATAGATTACTTTCTGCTGACCAAGAACATCCTAGAGGCTGCCACGAAATCAGACATCGGCCCCATAACGTGGTCAGACCATGCCCCAATCACCTTGACCCTATCTACACCATTTGAAAAGACGTTTTCATACTCCTGGAGATTGAACGACTCCCTATTGAACCATCCCGAGATAGAGAGAGAGATCAGAGCCTCCCTTAAGGACTACTTCTTCTTTAACTCGGGGTCGGTGTCATCTCCGGCGATCCTATGGGAAGCCCATAAGGCGGCAATTAGAGGCAAATTTATCTCTATTGCCTCTCACAGGAAGAAAGTGAAACGCAAACTAATTCTAGACCTCACCGATAGCATCTCAAAACTTGAGCAGTCTCATAAAGCCAACCCCATAAAGAAAACCTATAAAGCCTTAACAATAGCCAGGCAAAAGCTCAAAGAGACCCAAATGGAGAATGTTGAAAAAGCCCTTAAATGGACTAATCAACATTATTATGATAAGGGCAACAAGGCGGATAAGCTCCTGGCCAGCAGACTGCGTGGAATACAAAAAAGGTCCCAAATCACAGCGATTAAGAATAGATCTGGTGAAATACAATATAACGATAAAAAAATAGCGGCGGAGTTCACAAAGTACTATACGGATCTGTATAACCTGCGATCCAAAACTGGCCGTGTAGATAAAAAAAAAGCTTCAGAAGCGATCAAAACTTACTTAGACAAATGCCAACTCCCCACCTTGACTGATGAGGAAAATGAGATCCTCAACGCGGAGATCACGAAAGAAGAATTGGAAGAAGCGGTAAAAGCATTAAAGATCTCCAAGTCACCTGGCCCTGATGGCTTCACTAACGTCTACTACAAGCGATTCCTGCCCATATTATCCGCGCATCTACTAAAAATGTTCAATCATTTTATGGAAGGAAATGCGATCCCCACTTCCATGTCCCTGGCCAACCTAGCTATAATTCATAAGGAAGGCAGAGACCCGATGCAATGCGGAAGCTATCGTCCAATCTCCCTACTTAACAACGACCTCAAATTATATAGCAAAATTCTAGCCAACAGATTGAACCCCATACTACCGAGGCTGATTAACATTGACCAAGTCGGATTCATATCAGGCCGACAGGCCTCAGACAATACGCGGAAAATAATCAATATTATTGAGCATGTCCACCTAACAGGTACCAAAGCAATACTACTCAGCCTAGACGCAGAGAAGGCGTTCGATAGGATAGACTGGCTATTTTTAGACCATACTATGCGCAAATTTGGCTTCCGTGGCGCATATTTAGAAGGGGTCCGCAGACTCTACCAAGACCCATCCGCGACGGTTAAACTACCGGGTGGTGACGCCCAGAGCTTTGGCATCCAAAATGGCACAAGGCAGGGGTGCCCCCTGTCCCCCCTCCTCTTCGCACTAACAATAGAGCCATTAGCAGCAACGATTAGAAATAACATAGATATTCAAGGGATAAATATTGGACGTTCCCACTATAAAATCTCCCTGTTCGCGGATGATATAATTTTAACACTCTCGAGACCCCAAATTTCCCTCCCGAATTTACAAAAAGAGCTTTCAGACTTCGGAGCGATATCGGGTTATAAAATTAACAACGATAAGTCCGAAGCACTGAATCTCACCCTGCCAGAGCCAGAGATGAAACTTCTCAAACTAAATTTTAACTATAGATGGTGCTCCTCCTATATCAAATATTTGGGAGTAAAGATATCGAAGAACTACCATTCCCTCTACCAAAACAACTACCCCGCCCTCTTACACAAAATAAAATCCGACCTCGATAAATGGGGTTCGTATCAAATTTCATGGATCGGGAGGATGATCTCGGTGAAAATGAACATCCTCCCCAGGTTATTATATTACTTCCAGACACTCCCGATCCACATCCCTGGCACTGAATTAAAAAACATCCAGAAGCAAATTTTCCACTTTATCTGGCAGGGGAAAAAACCAAGAGTCCCACGTACGGTCCTGTTGGCTTCGAGGGGGAGGGGGGGCCTTGGGGTCCCCGACATTATGCGGTATTACCAAGCCGCCCAACTAAGACAGGTAGTAGTGTGGAATGCGGACCCCGGCCAATATTGCTGGCTAGATATAGAGATGCAATACGCCGGCACGCCTTCCCTGCCGACATACCTTTGGTCACTGAACAAGGAGGATTTGCAGAAAAATAAATTCCAATTAGGACCAACGAGGCTCACATGGGAGATATGGACGAAATGCAAATTAAAATTTAAGCTCACAACCACCAAATCTCAACTTATACCAATCACTCAAAATCCAAAATTCCCACCAGGTTGCGAGCCCAGACAATTTGATCAATTTACAACCAAAAACATTCGGACGATTGCTGACCTCCTGAGCTTTGGAGAGTTCCTGAGCTTTCAAAGGCTACGAAGCAAATACGAAATAAGAGGACTAAATGTCTTCAAATATCTCCAAATTCGGCACTACGCACAATCAATTTCCCCAACGTTGGAATTTCCCCCTCTCACAAGATTCGAAAGATTATGCAAAGAGACAGCACACCAAAAAGGTCTCATAACGCAAATATACTCAGAACTAGAACGAGCAACTGATGCTCCGGTTCATGACTACATGCTCCATTGGGCAGCAGAATTGGGCACAGTTATAGACCAAGAGGATTGGGAAAGTATTTGGGAAGCAGCCTCAGGAACCTCCATATGTACCACAATCAAAGAAAATGTTTATAAAATAATGTTCCGCTGGTATCTTACCCCAGTTAGACTAAATCAAATCTACCCTCTGGCCTCCGATCTATGCTGGAGAGGCTGCGGACAAAAGGGAGACATGGCCCATATATGGTGGTCATGTCCAGAAATTCAGAAATACTGGGAAACTATACAAACTCTAATCACAGAGGTCACAGACCTCACAATACCCATTGATCCGTTGACCTACTTGCTGGCCAGGCCAATCGAGCATATTGACCGCCCAACAAGTAAATTGATCTCCTTCATTCTCACGGCGGCTAGATGTGCGGTGGCCGCCTCGTGGAAGAAAGTGTCTCCCCCCCCTAAGCAAATGGTCATAAAAAGGCTACAAGAAGTCATGCTAATGGAAAGGCTATCAGCCTTCCTCAAAAGGAAGACGGAGCCGTTCTATAAGATATGGGACCCGTGGATAACCCACATGCGGGACTAAAAAGGATCGCCCTGTACCACAAAATAGGGATTACATAGCTGACTCCCATGTAAGACTAACAATTGCTACTCCACGCTAAAGAAAACAACGAAGATGGATGGGCAACGCGCAATGGACCAAGGGGGTAGGATCTCCCTCCCCCCCACCCCGCAGCCCCACCCCCCCCCCCTTTTTTTCTCTCTCCTTTCCCCCCCCATCCCCCCACATTCTGTTTCCACCCTCACGCCAACCCTACCGACCCATGTTTGAAGGTCGGGGGCGCGTTGAGCCTTTCCTTCTCTCTGTCCTTAAAAAACAAAGAAAACCTGTATTAGGCAACTTGATGTCTATTTTGTGTACAACGTATTATGAACAATGCCTAATAAAAAAACTTTGGAAAAAAAAAAAAAATGAATCTACGCAAGAGTCCCCTTTCTTCATTAATTTTGGATTCCACCCTAGCAGTCTTCCCCTCTCTTCTTTCCCTTCTGGTGTTCCCGCAGCGGATTCTCATGTCTCTACTCTTCAGAACTCTTGGAGGAAGATTCTGAAGACTCTACAAACTGCCGTCTCAAGATAAAAAACTAAGGCAGATCGTCGACGTCAACCGGGTCCTTCATTTAAACCCGGAGACAGAGTGTGGTTGTCTTCAAAAAATATAAGGCTCAAGACCCCGTCTCTGAAATTGTCCCCGAGATTCTTGGGGCCCTTCAAGATACTGGAGAAGATTAATCCAGTTGCCTACCGTTTGGCACTTCCTCCCACCATGAGGATTCCTTCCGTTTTCCATGTGTCCCTGCTCAAACCTTTCATCCAAAGCTCCCACTTTCTGGGCCGTTCTCGCAAACCTAACCCTGTGACCATTCACGGACAACAGGAATACGAGGTTCATTCCATAATCGACTCCCGTTGGTCCAGAAACAATTTACAGTTCCTCGTTCATTGGAATTGGTATGGCCAAGAGGAGCGGTCATGGATTTCCTCTCGTCATATCCACGCCCCCAAACTCCTCTGGCAATTTCATCGAAAATTTCCCCAGAAACCATGGCAGGATCGATCCTCAAGGGGGGGATACTGTGACGGTTCAGGGGATTCCTACTTCCCAATGTGTCCCCGTCACCCCTGTTCTCCCTGCCTCTGACCTTCATCCTCTGCCTCCTCGTTCATCTCTCCCTTCCTCCTCCCGCACCCGTTCCTCTGCGCCCTGTCAGGATGCGCGTCTGGCTGTTACGCGCATTCCCCGCAAGGTGCGCGCTTATCCCCAAACTCCCGCTCTCCACCACGGCACTCAGTGCTCGCGGCGCCGCTCTATTCCCTCTCCCGTCATGTTACCTTCTTCAGCAGCCCCTCCTGCCCTCTCGCCGTCTGTGGCGAGTGCCCCCGCGGCGCGGCGCTCCACGCGCACCCTGGCACACACTGTGCGTGCGCATCCAGCCCTTACAGAAGGCGCGCGCACACGCTCCACTTGTAGGTCTTCTCTGAGCCCTGGTTCCGCCCCTCATAGTGTGCAAGCTATTTCCCTGTCTGATTTACCTGTCTCCTCCCTCAATCCTTCTGACCTATCTCTGCAACCCCACACTCTATCATCTGCTCCTCCTCTCTCTCCCATTGGTGCTCCCTCCTTTATAACCCCTGTCTGTCCTCTAGCTCATTGCTCTACATAGCTTCTTGTGACCCCTGTGTGTGCAGTCTCTATGCTTGGCTCTCTTGTCTCTTACAGTGCTGTTTCCTGTCCCGGTTTACCCTTGGATCTCCCTGGCTTGAACTCTGCTTTCAATTGGATTACCCTGCCTTCTCCTGCCCTCGAACACTGGCTTATGGACTTGGTTACGCTGCTCTCTATTACCCCTGAACTCTGGCACACGGACATTACTATCCAAACTCTCATACCCAGGGCATTGCAAGTATCTGCTAACCTTTTCTCTAAAGGCCCGGCAATGCATTACCATACTCCGGGCATGCCCTCACTACTGTGGGTGCGTGTTATAACCTTACCCACCTCAGTACTGGGGACTGGCCAGGTCTGTGGGCATACAAGCGTTACACCTTCATTGAACTGGAGGAGGATGGAGATGTAAGATGTGGTGCATCCAATAAAGAAGTCTGTTTAAAAAGTTCCTGGTGCCCCTGTTCTACTTATTAACTCCTAACAGCCTTGGCCTGAACCCATGGAGAAAACACCCTGAGAAGAAAAGGTAACCCACTGAGCTAACACTCTAAACAGAACAGGTCTAAACCCTGTCAGGAGAGATCAGAGACTGAGAGAGTTTATGTACACCCTATCTCTGGCAGCTGGGGGGATAGGGGTGTTACATGTATTACACCAGATTTTTATTATCATACATTATTAAATCTGTAAGGAAATGGAGCGTGCTCTGTCACCTTTTGTCTGCGATCCAGAAAGGTCTCGGGAATTTCTATGATACTCCCTTTTTGAAGTTAGCCTAGAATTCAAGTCAAATCTCTGGTACATCTCTTCACTGTCACAAATGACTTAATTTACAAACGTATTCCTTTTTCATTGTTTTATTGGTTTATTAATGTAGAGACCATGGCGACCCCAGGTATATATAAATACGACCCCGTATTTCTTCGATTCTAAGACGCACCTTTTTTCCCATTTTCACATGTCTGAAATAGGTATGCATCTTAGAATCTACGTTCTAAAAAAAATCAGCTAGGGGGTGCTGCTGGAGATGCTGGCCAGGGATCTTCAGTGTGCAGCAACAGCATGGCTGTGATCACGGCACCCCTCTCTTCCCCTCCCTGAGGTGGAGAGAGATCAGCTGGAGATGCCGACCAGCGACCTTCACAGGCTCCTATCACGCCCCCCCCCCCCATGCATGAGGTGCAGAGAGATCAGCTGAAGATGCCTGCAAGGGATCTTCACATTGCCCAGCAGCCCCCACTCCCCCTGTTTAATCTCTGTCTGAACTGCAGGAGGTGCAGAGGGAGGTATGTGTTTGTGTGTATGTGTGTATGTGTGTGTGTCTGTATATGTGTGTCCCTACATTCTCTCGCTCCTCTCCTTCCCTCCATTTCTCCCTCCCCCTTCCCTCCATTCTATCCCTCCTGCCTTCCCTCATTCTCTCCATCCCCCCTTCCCTCCATTTTCTCCCTCCCCTCCATTCTCTCCCTCCCCTCTATTCTCTCCCTCCCCCCCTTCCCTCAATTCTCTCCTCTCCCCCCATCCATCCATTCTCTCTCCGTTCATCTGAGACTGTCTCTCTCTCACCATTCTGTCCGTATCGCTCTCCCCATTCTGTCTCTCTCTCCCCATTCTGTGTTACTGAAGGGCTATGTGACCCTGCTAAGCGCTTGGAAATCAAATTTCAATGTCTCTCCAAGCACTGAGCTTTGGAGAGTGTGTGTACGCGTGCGCGAGCGCCGCGGGAGTGTGGTCGTACTTATTGGGAATCACTGAAGTGATCTTGCCAAGCGCGCTCAGCGGCAGTGTGGCCGCAGCATAAAGTTGTTGTGGAGTCTAGTGTAGAGTAGTGCAGTGTAGATAAATGTATGTTATTGTCTGCTAGTTAAAAAAAAAATTCTGCACATTTAATATAGTGGGGTTTCCCCCCAATTTTTTAAAAATTAAATCAAGGGTGCGTCTTAGAATCGATAAAATAGGGTAGGTATTTTTAAAATAAAAGTGGACCCCTTGGTTGATGTATTTTCTTCACAAAACGTAACATATTTGTTCCTAGTGTGACAATTAATGAGGGTTCCCATTGCGTTTACTATAATGTGATAATGATATGCAATAGAGGCATTCCCCCTAACAGTGCATTTCCACCAATAGGTGTTATGGTTAACACAGTAACTTAATGTTATGTTAGTTAAAGGAGCAATCCAAGCCATTCCCCCCCCCCCCTTAATTTTTGAACACATAATTGAAGCAGGGGCTCTACAAAGCTGAACCTCACTAATTTCAGCTCTGGGGACCCCCTGCTTCCAGAGATACCTCTGAAGTGGGTAACGGTATCTCTGCAACTTTCTGCAGTTTTCAGCTTCCTCGTCACATGGGCCAATAGGAAGCTGAACATGATGATGTCACTGCTTCCTATTGGCTCGCAGGGCCAGGGAGCTTTGAAAAGCAGCCATATAGTGAACCCTGGAGTGGCTACCAGCACCCCCTATGGAGGCAAGTGTCTCCAGAACTGAAATTAATGTGATTCAGCTCCGGAGACCCCCTGCTTCTATCCTGTATTAAAAAACAAGGTGTTACTCACATCCAGACCATGAAATAGGGCTTTTTCAGGGTGCAGCACCACAGTTAGTTATGATTTAGCTAACATAGCGATGGATGTAAGGCAAGACATTCTTAAGATCATTGGCAGAAATAGCAACGTTATACTTCAATAATGGAACATTAAGCCCCCCCCCCACCCCCCTAAGGGAGATCATGTCGCTACCTTGTGAGTTGCGGTGCTGGTGCATACCTGTTGGTCTTACAGAAGGCCTGAGGGCTCCTTGATGTTGTGGGGAGACATCAGGTCAGGCTTTCAGCTGGTTGTTCATAATCAGCGCAGCGCCTCCATCCCATGAGGATCCTAGGGCAGCCACGATGGTTCTCACAGGCAACTCAGTTCAGTGCTCAGAATCAAGCATCACACCAGAGATAGTATAACTGGAACTTTATTTGGTACATCCAACATTATAACTCTCCATTCCCTTAAGGCAGTACCCAGGGTTTGAGGCCCTAAGCACCCCTCCTCAGCACACCTTACCCCCTAACAGGGCAAGGCCTCAGCCCCCTCCTGTCCAGGAGAGGCTTTACTGGTGTTTCCTCCATGCAGGGAGATCAGCACAGAACTCACTGCTAAATTCAACCCTTAGAGGAACACCCCCACCATCCCAGAGGAGTGGCTCTTAAACCGGCCTCCTATCAACATAGACCCCTGTAATACCAGGCCAATTCTCAACTGTATCAGCTAACATACATATAATTACATAACCAATCCCTGCAGGACTTGCTCCCAACACTGCCCACTCTTTACTGGGACACTGCTGGAGGGGCCAGAGAATTAGTAGCCCAGAGGTACTTGGCTACACACATATTATGTACAAACCCTTGAGCTCCTCTGAATTGAAGAATGGTCCTACTAGATCCAAAAAGCTTGTTCCATACATGACTCTTGAGGCAGGGGCGTAGCTGTAGGGGGCCCGCGCTCTTGGGGGGCCCGCTCTCCCCCACTGTCAACGGCCCATCTGTCTCTCTCTGGATAGACACAGGCTTGGGCGGGTAGGAGGAGAACGGAGGATGCCGGCTGCGGAGTGCAGAGCTGATCACAGAACAGCTGGAGGGAGAAGGCGAGTAGGGCTGTCTTCCTGCTGAACCACTTCCGGGCAGCAGGTGGTGCTGCAGAGCACTCCATTGCTGCTCCTCTCTGCATCTCCCGGTTCGTGTGGAAGGGAAGGGACCCTACAGGAGTTGGTGAGGGGGAGGAAGGGA
>NC_134485.1:270363640-270398640 GCF_040206685.1 Ascaphus truei | reverse complement strand
GTAGGTGGAGGAGGGAGGGGAATGAGTGAGGAGGGGGGATTGAGTGAGAGTGGGGTAATTGATGGAGGGGGAGAGTGAGAGGAGAGGAGAGAGGGGGTATAAGTGAGGAAGAGAGAGAGTAAGAGTGAGATGCTGGGGAGAGAAATAAACAGTAGCACAAGGCATTTCATACTTTAATAGTAAATGATTTACATTTCCGACCTTTTGCGCAAATGGGATTTACAAAAACTGTATATGGATGTTAACAAAAGAAAACTCATACTTAATTGTGTAATAGTTTATTTGCTGAACTCCTTTGGGAAATCGTGTATCCATTGCAACCTTTCTGCAAACATAGTTTTGTGTATTGTTGAGATAACTAACGCATACATTTTAAAAATGCTACAGAAGATGCTACAATGATGACTGTTTTCGCTTTTTTAAAGATCCACAATATGATGATGGAAATTGTGTTGTATACTGGATGTCTCATGTCTCTTTTCTTTATATGTCTGTCCCTCTCTCTCTGTATATATACTTTATACAGATATATGTCCATAATTAAATGAAATATAATGGCGCTGAAATATTTATTATATTTCATAATTATGGTACGTATACATCTGTGAAGTACAGTAAATATATGTATAAATAAAATGTATAAAGCACATCTATATATACAGTTTTGTAAATAAATGTTGTGAGTGGACATGGGCTTTGTTCTTTAGTAGAGTGTGTTAAGCTACCAGACAGAATGGGATTGTGGAAAGCAGTCAAAGGCCAAGTAATTTCCTGCTGTGTCTGCCCAAGGCCGTAATGTTCCCAAACAAAGGTGGGCGAAACATTCCCGCAAGTTCACAAACTTGGGGAATTCTGTACATTCGGGGCAGCAACAACATTCTGAAGATATGAAAGGTCGCCAGAAATTACTGGCTGCAAATATCTCAGTAGATTCTAACCTTTGCGAATATTTTAAAAAAATATTGGCAAATATACTGGACAATTATTACTAAATGGTGTGTGATGGTTACAATTACCATAGTTCATGAATAAATTAACAAAGTACTGTAGTCATTTTAAATCTGTGAATTAACAATTGGCCTTTCTGCTCCGACTTTTAACGATTTCGCAAATATCTTTGAAAATGTGCGGACACTTTTGTCAGTGGAACTGTGAGAGGTTTGTACCTCACTTTACTGCAAACATTGTATTCCATCATCGAATTCTAGCAAATAGCATTCTTAGAACATTATTGTCGTTTGGGATTCTGATGGAATTCTTTGGTTGTATTACCTTTAAAAAAAAACAATTAAACTCGGTTACATCTATCTACCTATAATTGGGGGAAAATTGTTCTGCATATGGTCATCATTCAGAGGAAAGCATTTCAGCAAACCAAATAAAAAGGTTTCAGAAACCAAATATAGTTAAATATTCAGACGCAATTTGTCACTTTTTTGTAATGTTAAATAATTTTCTGTTTTACATTAAGACTGTATGTTGATTCACTTAACGGTTATGCGATCAACTTTTTTTTTCTTCTCAAGAGCCCAACATTTTTGTGCCCCTATTGTGTGCAGTGCCATAGTGTGCAGCGTCTGTGCTCAGGCACGAATAGTTTTCGACTCTTCGCCCCAAAAGGCCAGCAAGAGTCCACTAAAAGTTTGTGCGACCAGTGCTCAAATGAGGTCTTCAACAGGACTCCATCAAGGGGATGTCTTCAGTCTGTCATGCCATGGTATGCCATGGCATCCATCAATCCCTCACTGAATCATTCCACGGTGAAACAGCCAGTGGACACAGTGAGATAAAAACACCTGACCAAAAAGCCAGGTGAGGAGCAAAAAATATTGCAATGTGCAATTCTGTAACCTGACCTTCAGGCTGGGAGTGAAGGTGCTCATTGCAATTAAAAAGGTTTATAAAGTCTGTGGTACACATGCTCTCATGCTTTGGTGCCTTACAGAGCTTCCATTGTGAGGTGCCCAGGATACACTTCACGTGATGGTGCAAATTTAGGCGGCAACGAGGCAAACCAGCCTGGATGCTCTGAGCAGTGAGACCTTGGGCTCTTAGAGCCTTCCACGCCTGGCACATGCACTAGTTTCAATGATACTTAATGTTTATTATATTTATATTTACAAATAAGACATGGATCAAATGTTAGAGGTACTGTTGGTGCAATAATAAAAAAGCTCGGTTCTATGATTTTGTATCTGATGACACTGTCTGAAAGCTAGTTAAAGCATGGTCCCATAGACTGCCACAGATCTTAGTGCCCCAGGGAGATCCAGGGATGCCTCTTATGATTGGCGTTATTTGAGGCAGAACTCATTAGTGGCCATGTGAGAACAACAGAGCTCCATTTCTCCTCAACAGAAAGGACTGCAAAGGCACAGAGCAGCTCCTAGGCTTCTCTGGCATTGGCACAGATAGGAACAATCGGCTCCACTTCATGGAAACAGAGAGATGAGATACTGAGAGATGACCCAAATAGATTAGTCAGTCTGGCATTTAGCCGACGTAGTGGCAACTATAGCTAGATTTCCCGCTTCAGGCCACTAACTTAGCACTGATTACTCTCCACTAAACTAACCTCTAAAAGCTGAATTAGTTCCTGTTGTGCATTAAATGGATTGAACCTACTGCAAGTGATTGATGTTTTTTGTAACAAATACAGAAGACAAGTATAAATATTTTCAATCATTTTTGACCTTTTAACATGTCCTAGATAAGCAGATCTCGCGGATGGTTTATGTAACCTCATTTTCTGGGAAAATCACAGGTACGATATAGCGCTATCTGGACAAACCTGTAGCAAAAAAAGGAGACCTAAAATTGACAGGTTATAAATCTCAATAGATTATAATAAAAAAAAAGTTTCGGACCTTTGTGTGTTTCTTTTTAAAAACTGATGTCCTCTTAAACTTGGATTATCGGTACCGCCAAAAGATTTGCAAAGTGTTGTTGTACGACCCAGTTTCAACAGAGAAGAAGAAGACGACGACACAATTTAGGCCAGACTTACACATTGTACCACTCTGAGATTGCAACTCGAGGAAGTATAAATCACGTCATATTTTTTTAATAATTTTAACCTTATGGTTAAAATATCTGTGTCATGGCATATAGCTTTCGCTTCCAGAATTATAAAAGATAAGAGCACATTCATATTTTTTGTTTTGTTTCTTATCTTCTTTAGATCATAGCACATGAGCAGAATGTGCTGTAATGTTATTAATAACATTAATAATGTTAAGGGAGAAGGAGCAGCTCGTGAGTAAAGAAACTGACTTTGGCACTGAGTTTGGAGCAGGAGAACCTGGATCAGTTCCCGGTGTTGGCTCCTTGTGACCTTGGGCAAGTCACTTTATCTCCCTGTGTCTCAGGCACCAAAACATAGATTGTAAGCTCCACAGGGCAGGGACAGGTGCCTGCAAAATGTCTCTGTAAAGTGCTACGTAAAACTAGCAGCGCTAAACAAGAACATGCTATTATTATTATGTTGTTATTATTATGGTTCACAAGATGTAAATCTGTAATCTGACATGTAATCGAGTTTTGTATATATCGAGTCGATTTTTAATTTCCTAAATCACAAAGCTATGCTAAAACTTTGCATCAATAACATGTATTTATACACAACATTGCTTCCCTTTATGATTATGTCTAGTTTTATTTTATTTTTAATACTGTGACAGTATTTCTGCTTGGATGTTTAGGATCATAATATTTTTTTTAAATAAGTAAAAATCATCAATATTCATGTGCATGGACATCAGGACTTTTAAACACATTTCTTATACATGTTATTTTTTGTCACTTCTGTTAATATGTGAGCTTTTGTGAAACATTCGTCAATTATTATATTTGGGATTTGTCAAACATGGACCACTACTGTGATTTTCTAAAACGTGCTTTGTAACTTAGCTCTCAGTTCTTACCACTGTGACTGTATCACTGGGATATATTTCCTCGGTTACCTAAGTAACCCATAGAGGATGTGTTGGTTAATGTATATTTTATTGGTATTTGTTGGTGTGCTGTTCATAGTTACATTTGAAAGGTTATCCTGCGTTTTAAGAATAATTGAATATAATTTATATGGCTAAATATATATACGTTTCAGCATCTCCAATATATAGCAGCCCTACTTTAAATTATCATTCCTTCTCAGTGAATGGCTATTTTATTTGTTTCTCAGGCCAATTGATTTCTGTAAACCTGACACATATATTGCCAGAAACATAGTTAAACCACGTCATTAGGTACTAATGTCAAAAATGGCTAAAATTATTTTTGAAGTGTTTAACTCTTTAAGTGTTGAGGGTGTTTGTACCCCTGAAAGCTGAAGAAATTTTTATGTTTTTGATGCTAACAATGCTCAAATCATCATCATCATCATCATCATCATCATCGTCCTCATCATCATCATCATCATCCTCCTCCTCCTCCATCCATTCTCTAACTATAAGCGCACCTTCACTTCAGGGGCAACACAATACTTTACATTTAGTTTAAGAACAAACTAAAATTATACGCAATTAATTTTGTTAGATAGGAAATACACAAGGAAGAAATAAGTCTTACAACATGCTCGAAACAGTAGTAAATCCACAATAGCAATAATATAAACGTAAAACAAATCATACATGCTTTTTTTCAGTAGATTATGTAATTGTATAATTGATAGTTGTAATGTTAATTTCCCACATACTGTACTATAGAAATGACAGCCCTAATACTAAACAAATACCTTTTTCTAAATTGAATAAAGTTAGGTAAATTAATGTCACATTTAAAAAAAATTTGTAACTATTAGCTTCAAATTCGAAATGCTTTGAGTCCCATTAGGAGAAAAGTGCTTGAGAAAGGTATTATTTAAATAATCTATATATAATTGTGTTCACCATCCTTAATGCTGTCAGAAATCTAAGAATATTACTTGGAAAGAAGTGCTTCAGCAATATAGAAGCACTGAAAACAGGGACAAACAACCCCAATGGTAACAAATTAAAAATATGCTTTTGTAAATTTGGCATGACATAGAAATTGAATAAAATATGATATTTTATTCATCCATATATTTTTGTGTCATAACTTAACATATCACAATTTTGCTCACTTACTCACAAGGGGAAATATACTATATCACAGAGAGATAGTTGTATTTTAGGGGGCAAACCCCACCCAAGATTGAAAGAGGGGACATCCTAATTTCAACTTTAGGTTTTGATGTCTTTTCAAACTACCCATGACCTAAGAAACCTCCCCAAAATTAGTTCCATCACCGCAGTTGCTGTCATAAATACTTTAGCGATGTTTAAGACTCTGGAGAAACAGACACTAGACAATTCTGCATTTCACAGAGAGACCCACTGACACACTATTTAAAGTCTGATGCAGAGGCGTAGCTAAAGCTCAGATCCCACGCCCTTGGGGGGCCCGCTCTCCCCCAATGTCGGCGGCCCATTTGTCTCTCTTCAGGTAGAGACAGACGCAGGGAGATGGTAAGTGGCGGGGCCCTGGCGTTAAACAGAACATAAGCCGGCAGAGGAATCAGCAGTTTTTACACAGGCAGAGCAGGACAGCCGGGGAGGAGCGCGCTCTAGCAGTCTGACCCTGAAGTCTTTCTTACTTCCGGTGTCTGCTGCTAGAGCGCGTTCCTCACCTTGTGCCGTCCGGCTCCGCCTGTGTAACAACTGCTGATTCCTCTGCCAGCGTATCTTCTATTTAACGTCGGGGGCCCGCCACTGCTTACCATCTCCCCACGCCTGTATCTATTACAGGTACGCATGGAGGAGGAGGGGGATATCTGATGATGATGATGATGAGAGGGAGAGCTAATGATGAAGGGGGATATGATGATGAGGGGGAGAGCTGATGATGGGGATGAGGGGGAGAGCTGAGGACAGATGAGGAGGGATGATGAGAGAGAGGATCAGGGAGAGGCTGGGGGTAGGGAGAAAATAATTGCAGTCAGTATTATCTTATATTACTATGCTGATTTATTTAGTGTATGGTGAATTTTACACAACTTTGGGGGAAAAAAGCCCAATAGTATTCGAGAGAAAAAAGCTATTGAATCTCATTGTGGATGGGTGCAGAGATTCCCACCCTCTACTGGCGGATTTTCCATTTGGCCCGGGCCACCCCCATAAACATTTGCTGCGCTCTCAGGCCTAATGGATCACATCATTGACGTGTTTGCTGAGCGAAAAGTGCAGACATGGAACTTCTGACTTCAAAATAAATGGTGAGTACATGAGTAATCTATATTTTATATTTAATCTATATTTATATGTGTGCGGTATATTTAATTTTAAATCTACGGATTACGTTCACTTATAATGGAGCCCTGAAAAAAATCATTGCCCGGAGGCCCGCACATGTCTAGCTAAGCCACTGGTCTGATGTCACAATTTATGGGGTTTATTCTATATGCGCTGACGTAGTCGATCAGGCCATTTCCGGCTGAAACTCCCCATGGAAGTCAACAAGAGATTTTTTCCTGAAAAGTTCCAATCAGCTGCTTCAATGGATATAAAATAAGCACCACAGTCTCAAAAGGAGACATCCGTCTGTAACCTTTCAACATTTTGGGAGATACTCTTAAAGAGGCAAATCCACATAGCACGTAATAATAATAACTTCATTTCATATAGTTCCTTTCTCTTCATGGGACTCAGAGTACTTCACAATTACAGTATAGCGCACGGTGCGCAGCACGTAGAATTGCTACAGACACACGTACCTGCCCAGATGAGATTACAATCTATGTTTTTGGTGCCTGTGGCACAGGGAGATAAAGTGACTTGCCCATCACATGAGATGTTTGAAAGCTTGTCATTTATCAACTACAGCTCAACCCCGTTATAGCGAGATCCGTTACAACGCGAATCCGCTTATAACACGATGCAAACGTGGCTCCCAATTTTTGTATTTATGAATACTTTACAACACAATTATTGGTATTTTAAATACTTTATTGTACAATGCAGGCAATTGTACATTATTTCTAACGCGATCCGCTTATAGTGCGATGTGATTCTTTGGACACCAAGCACAGCGTTATAAGGGGGTTGAGCTGTATTTGTTGGCCCAATAAAAAAATTCACACTATCGATTCCTTCTACCTCCTTTTGTTATTTTACCACATGGTAGAAAGCAAACACAGCTACCCATCCTTCTTTACATGTCAGCCGCAATACTAAACAAATGCCTTTCTTTAAATTGAATAAAGTTAGGCAAATAAAAACTAGTATACATTTTTAAATCACTGTCATATTTAAAACAAAATTGTAACTATTAGCTTCAAATTTGAAATGCTTTGAGTTCCATTGGGAGAAAAGTGATTGTAGCGGTATTATTATTTAAATAATCTATGTATAATTTTGTTCACCACCCTTAAAGCTGTCAGAAATCGAAGAATATTATTTGTAAAGAAGTGCTTCAGCAATATATATATTGAAGCACTGAAAACAGGGACAAACACACCCAAAGGTAACAAATTAAAAATATGCTTTTCTAAATGGCATAGAAATGTAATCAAATATAATAACTTAACATGTCTTATCACAATTTTTCTCACATACTCCCAATATACTATGTCACAGGGAGATTGTGGAATTCATTCACGCAAAGTAACTGTCTCACTTATTTGTATCTTGTGAAAAAATTGTATTGTATGCCTTTATTTATATAGCGCCAAATGTGTACTCAGCGCTTCACAAAGACCCCAAGAATGTCTATGTGTCACTTCTCATCAGGAACACTGGATTCAAGCACCCAAGCTTCTTATGTTTTTCTTTTTTTGATTCATGTGAGCTTCATAATTACTTTGCAAACACAAGACAGGGAAATATTGTGCAACCCTTCCTAAGCACTTTGTACCATGGAAATGTTAAAAAATAAAATAGTCACTGTAACTTATGGGGAGTGAAAGAGTGACACAATCCCTCCACCGTACAGTGTGCAGCAAATACAAATACCACATGTGGGTAGATTTGCACGTCTCAGACAGGTCTGCAACTCTTGAATAGCACTCACGGCCAGATATTGAATATTGCCTAATAACCATGTGCAGTAGACAATCAGTGGAAGTGCAAGCTGGAATTCTCCTCAAAAAGAAAATAGAGAGAGAACGTGGCATAACATCGTTTAATGAAACAGTACAGAACAAGGAGGGTAGGGAATCAGCTCACACTCTCTCGGTCTATCAGGGGCAGTAAGTGTATTAAGGGTATACTTATATCACTCAGGACAGTCCAGGGACCACAGTGTGAGTACATGGTTATTAGGTATTCAATGTCTGGCCATGGGTGCTATTTCCGTATTGAGCACTGCACTTTGATTGTTTTATTCACTGATTTATACGATACTAGAGACCATATTTATAGGCAGCACTGAGGAGCACTATTGTGTGTAGATCACTTTATCTTTGTGAAGGTGTGAGTTGCTGTTTGTGGTCCTTGCATTGTTCTCTGTCAGGTACAGTATGCAACCCTGCCTTATCCCATTATCTCTTAGCATACGATGCTTACACGGTAGCTAGGAATTCTGGGTAATGACATGCAAATGAGCACACAGTGTGGTATTAAAAATATTCAAAAACACACTTGCCTAATAATTTTTTTTTTATTAAAAAGCTGCTAACCCGCTCTCTTTATCTTATTGAACACATCACTGACCTTTGTTTACTTTCATCCTAGGCAGGACGGCCCTTTTAAATTGCCTCCCTATAATCATGTAATTTTAAAACATTATGCACAGCATGGCTTTTAAGTCAGGAAGCATGGGGAGGGGTTAAATAAATGTTTACCTAGAGAATATATTTAGAAAACATTTTGAAAACTCAATGATGATCATTTTAATAAATAAATACATAAAATGCAGTTATAGTAGGTCACATATCAACATCATGTTAAAATGAAACAATGTGTTTTACGAAGTCTTATTTAAAGCAGCAAAACATGTGAAATCTTTTTTTTAATAAATGAGTGATGTTGTATTAATTAGATAGTGTTGACAGATTTTTTTAATTTTTATTTTTATTTAACTCTTAATGCCATTTTAATGCGTTTTAAAGCATTCTTTGATTTTATCGTAGATTTTAGCCCACCTCCCAAGCAGTGCAAGACTTTCCTGTTTGGAATAATTTGTTGCAAATGTTCCCAGCAGTTTGAGATGCAAACTGCAACAACAGTTAATGTTACCTTAGTAATACTGTATAAGGATACATTGTAGCTGTTGAGTTACACTGACTGAAGCAGCCATTATGTTACACAATTTGTATTTTTATAGATTTATAACAGGTGCCCAAACAATTGTCAGCTTAGATAAGAATGTACAATTATACATTGTAGCAAGCTTTACATATACAAATAATAATAATAAAAAGTTGCTAAGTAGTATTGCTGATTTAACTGAAGTGAATTTAGGAATTCTACTACCAAATACTTGTACTATGGTACAATGAAAGCCTACAATTTCTAGTTGTTATAGTCCTTAGATAATTACACAAACTTTGGTGCAGAGGTTAATGATTTATGCAATCTAGTGCTATGCTTGATAAACCCCATCGTGTTTTTAATAAATTCCTTCTTTCTGCCCCAATATGAAATCTTCATAATAAGTGTCTAAAAACAATTCAGCTAGGCATATGTACTGATAAGGCAAGTGCTACAATTTCTCATTTTTAATTGATGATTAATGCATTGTGCATTTTCAATGTATGTAATTAGCAATGATAAATAAATTGAGATAAATACATGCAGATAGAGGTATAAATAAAAACACACACATTTATTTTTTTATATGAATTCATTTAATGGATAGACAGACAGATAAATCACACTGTATGGAACTAGTTTCTTAGCGTTAAGATTAAGATTCCTAAGAAATAAATGGGGAGAGATGTCCAAATCAAACATAGATATCTGTAGAACAGCTATAAGAAGTAATGTGTGTATTTATTATGTTGAGAAACGCTCTTTCTAAATCCATAAAGTCTGAGAGATACAGATGTAATGTGGTATCAAAAGAAAGCAGTGTGGGATGTGGACAAAAGGGAGACATGGCCCACGTATGGTGGACATGTCCGGTTATCCAGAATTATTGGAAAATGATTCAATCTATCATTGAGGAGATCACAGAACCTATAGACCCCTATAGACACTCTGGTCTTTTTATTAGCTAAACCGGTGGCAGATATAGACCCTCCGATGAGAAGAGTAATATCTTTTATTCTCACGGCAGCCAGATGCGCTATTGCGGCCTCCTGGAAGAAATTGGCCCCTCCCCCCAAACGTGCAGTTGAAAGGAGAATTAGCGAGGTTATGGAAATGGAAAAAATGACGGCATTTTTAAATCAGTCAACTGGCAGTTTCTACAGGACCTGGGACCCATGGATAACTATGAGGCCCGGACGGGCTTGAGACGCGACACTGGGGGGAACCCGTGAGCCCCCCCCTCCCCCTTCTTCCCCCCCCCTTCTTCTTCTTTTCTTTTTCTGTCTACCCATTTGTTTTTCCCACTTAATATCTTAGGATCTAGACCAACCACTACACCAGGTGTATTTCCTTTGTTTAGGAGAAAGTTGGTCATGTATACAGATGGGTGGATAAAACTCACATTTTTGACCTTACTAACAATAAGAAAGGAAGTACCTCAGATACATGCTATAATCATTTTATTTGTATAGGTTTCAGTGAACCACTGTATTTGATTTATACATTCTGTAATCTGTACTCAAGCTAATGTTGCCTTATCCTTCCCTGTCTAAACTGAATAAAAATGTAATTACAAAAAAAAGAAAGCAGTGTGAATGCAAGTCTGTCTAACATATTAATATTGCATTCATTTTATTAGATATATGACCAATGATTTTTTTTAATATGTCATCAACACTAGTATTTTTCCAACATACTACATGATAATTAATGAGCCAGTAAAGCAAATCGATATTTACGTAACATTACCTATGATATTTTTAGTTGAGTCTGAGATATATGGTTAAATCTGTCTGATATTTTGTCAACTCAAAACATTTGGTGAGGGGACATATTAAATTAGTTAAGTAACAACATTTGTGATACCAACATGGCACATGCTATCTGAAAAACGTGTCGCAATGTAGTGTAACTTGATAGGTAAATTGTTTAAAAGGCATTTGTATTCCTAGTTTAAAAAAAAAAATAAAAAAAAAAACCTGTGCTAAAAACTTAGCAGCTAGTGGTCTTAAAGCTGCAGTTCAAGCTGCCATTTAAAATATATATATTTCCCATTCAATATGTGCATCAATACAATCTGCACATTGACAAGTGATTAGCTAAGCTGCAGATTGATCCGTTCTCCTGTAATCAATCGCTTTGTTCTGGGTTATTTAATTCAGCATTCTGGGCAATGTGACCTGGAATATGATTGACTAGGCAGTTACTAGATACAATTGGTGCACTGCTAGAGAGAGGGCGGGGCTCAAGAGCCAGAGCCTATCAGAAGGGGAAGGAAGCTGTCACTTTGGAAATGCATCCTACATTAGAAACATTAAAAAATGACTTTAAAACATTTTTTTTTTTAATTTTAAATGCTACAAGTATTTTCTCATAATACAGAACTGATTTATTAAAAAAAAACACACACATGTAGGATATTGCTTGAACTGCTGCTTTAAATCAGTAATTAGTTATGTCTACTTTTAGTCAAGGAAGTACAAAATATATAAAAATACATTGAAATCACTGATGAATACTAAATAAAAAATAAAATATTCATACATGTGACACTAATGTAGAACATGGATCAGATAAACCATTGCTATGTTTTTTTTTCAACTTTGTATTTTTATTTCTTTGATTAAACAACAACCGATAACATTACAGAATTTTGAAATATGCATATAACATTGGGGAGGGGGATTAATGGATACAAAATGGAAAAGGGGAGGAAGGTGAGGAGGATATGTGGGAGGGGTGAATAGGGACATGGCACAACAGTTACATGGTTACAATTTATTCGGTTCAGTATTTGTTTATTTTCCAATACTATTATTCAATACAGCATTATTCTAATCGGTACTTCTATATCAGCATCACAAAGCGTCATCGGAGCTGTTACACTCATTACAACACATAGAAACCGATAACCATCCCGGGGCTGCCAGCCACAAACCAACATAGTCTAGAGTTCCAGATCTTGTCCTACAAACCCTGGTTCTGCCATTCTGTCTAGCCAACGTCCCCAAATATTTCTGAATTTGACCATGGATTCTGATAAATATGCTGTATTTTTTTCGCAGCAAAGTATTTTCTGTTGAATTTTTTTTTAGCAAAATTTGGCATAGGACCATTCCATGTGGCAGCTATAGTGCATCTAGTTGCTGACAGAATATGCAGAATGAGTTTACACTCAAAATATGGCATGTTTAATGGTGGCTCATTTAGCAGGGCTGTCCATGGACTCAGTTGTATGGTTATATTTAAAACTCTATTTATAAGGCTCGCTATCTCCGATCAGAGGCCAGCTATGAATGGGCAGTTCCACCAGATAAACGCCATCGTTCCTCTCTGACCATAGCCCCAAAACCAATCTGGGGAGATGTTCCCATCATTGTACATTCTTATATATAAACTCTATTTATAAGGCCAACTATCTCTGACCAGAGGCCAGCTATCAATGGGCAGTTCCACCAGATATGCACCATCGTTCCTCCAGTATTCAGTATTGATCAGTGATCTCAATGTATTTTCATATATTTTCTACTTTCTTGAATATAAGTAGACATAACTAATTACTGATTTAAAGCAGCAGTTTAAGCAATATCCTACATGTGTTTTTTTTTAATAAATCAGTTCTGTACTATGAGAAAATAGAATAATATTGTATTGAGTAAGACAATAATATCTAGTATCTGACCAGTCAATCATATTCCAGAACCCCATTTCCCATAATGCTGAATTAAATAACCCAGAACAAAGCGATTGATTACAGGAGAACTGATCGATCTGCAGCTTAGCTAATCACTTGTCGGTGTGCAGATTGTATTAATGCACATATTGAATGGGAACAATCATTTTTTTTAAATGGCAGCTTGAACTGCAGCTTTAAGACAATTAGCTAACTTTTTAGCACAGGTTTTTTTTGTTTTTTGTTTTTAAACTAGGAATACAAATGCCTTTTTTTAACAATTTACCTATCCAGTTACACTACATTGCACCACATTTTTCAGATACCATGTGCCATGTTGGTATCACAAATGTTGTTACTTAACTAATTTAATATGTCCCCTCATCAAATGTTTTGAGTTGACAAAATATCAGACAGATTTAACCATATATCTCAGACTCAACTAAAAATATCATAGGTAATGTTACTTAAATATCGATTTGCTTTACTGGCTCATTAATTATAATGTAGTATGTTGGAAAAATACCAGTGTGGATGACATATTCAAAAAAATTGGTCATATATCTAATAAAATGTATGCAATATTAATATGTTAGGCAGACTTGCATTCACACTGCTTTCTTTTGATACCAATTTACATCTGTATCTCTCAGACTTTAGGGATTTAGAAATAGCGTTTCTCAACATGATAAATACACACATTACTTCTTATAGCTGTTCTACAGATATCTATGTGTCATGTGAACATCTCTCCCCCTTTATTTCTTAGGAATCTTACTCTTAACGTTAAGAAACTAGTTCCATACAGTGTGATTTATCTGTATGTCTGTCTGTCTATCCATTAAATGAATACATATAAAAAAATAATGTGCGTGGGTGTGTTTCTATTTATACCTCTATCTGCATATATTTATCTCAATTTATTTATCATCGCTAATTACATACATTGAAAATGCACAATGCATTAATCATAAATTACAAATTAGAAATTGTAGCACTTGCCTTATCAGTACATATGCCAAGCTGAATAGTTTTTAGACACTTATTATGAAGATTTCATATTGGGGCAGAAAAAAGGAATTGATTAAAAACACGATGGGGTTTATCAAGCATAATTCTTTTTTCCTTGGAGTCTCATCTGCAATGTTTTTCAGGTGCCATCCTAATAATTTTGCCCTGGATCCAAATCTCAAGATTGCATAAATCATTAACCTCAGCACCAAAGTTTGTGTAATTATCTAAGGATTATAACAACTAGAAATTGTAGGCTTTCATTGTACCATAGTACAAGTATTTGGTAGTAGAATTCCTAAATTCACTTCAGTTAAATCAGCAAAATTACTTAGCAACTTTTTATTTATTTTTATTATTATTTGTATATGTAAAGCTTGCTACAGTGTATAATTGTACATTCTTATCTAAGCTGACAATTGTTTGGTGCACCTGTTATAAATCTATAAAAATACAAATTGTGTAACATAATGGCTGCTTCAGTCAGTGTAACTCAACAGCTACAATGTATCCTTATATTACTAAGGTAACATTATCTGTTGTTGCAGTTTGCAGCTCAAACTGCTGGGAACATTTGCAACAAATTATTCCAAACAGGAAAGTCTTGCACTGCTTGGGAGGTGGACTAAAATCTACGATAAAATCAAAGGATGCTTTAAAACGCATTAAAATGGCATTAAGAGTTAAATAAAAACAAAAAACAAAAAAAATCAGTCAATACTATCTAATTAATACAACATAACTCATTTATTTAAAAAAAAAGATTTCACATGTTTTGCTGCTTTAAATAAGACTTCGTAAAACACATTGTTTAATTTTAACATGTTGTTGATATGTGACAAAACTGCATATTATTTATTTATTTATTAACATGATTACAATGTTTAATTGTACATTCTTATATTTAAACTCTATTTATAAGGCCAGCGATCTCCGACCAGAGGCCAGCTATCAATGGGCAGTTCCACCAGATATGCGCCATCGTTCCTCTCTGACCACAGCCCCAAAACCAATCTGGGGAGATGTTCCATTAAATTCTGTGTAAACTGTCCGGGTTCAAATACCAGCGGTATAACACTTTATATTAGTATTTATAGATATAGAGGAAGTTGGTTCCCATATATCCTCTCAAGTGGAGGGGTTCTGGAGTTCCCCCAAATCCTCAACCCACCGTCTAATATAAACGTTATCTAGTCTAGAAGAAGTGGGATAATTGCTTGATAGAATATGGTTATTTGGCCTTTTGCAAATGGGTTTGAGAGATAGATCTCCTCAAATTTAGTTCTCTGGGTGGACAAATTTGTATTTGCTTGTTTCATGACAAAATGTCTCAACTGCATATACCTGGATAGTTCTGAGTTGGGCATCAGATGTCTCTCCTGCATCTGGGTGAGAGTCATAACCTTATCTTTCTCCATAAAATCTCCAACTCTACTCAGACTCTGTTTAATCCACCATGATGACTCCGAGGATCACAGCCCGGCCCAAACATTGGGTTATTAAATAGAAGTAGCATTGTGGAGTTGGGGGTTATCAGGTTACATTTTAAACTTGTATTCCACACCTGTAGAGAGTGTATGGTTGTAGGGAGGACAGTTTCACCCACTACTCTATGAGCCTTAGGTACCCACAGAAGAGATCCCAATGGCACCACCCGGGACAGGAGTCCTCTATGTCTACCCATCTCACCAAGCCAGGAGCAGTATACCACAGCGTCAGCTGAGCCACCTGGGCCGTCTGAGTGTAGGATTTTATAAGTGGTACTGCCAGACTTCCTCCCTGCTTTGGTCTCATTAGGGTGTTAAGACTAACACGTGGCTTTCTGTTATTCCAGATTTACCTGGTGATGCAACTCTGAAGACTAGAAATATCGCTATTTTTAAGTGGTATCGGTAGAGTCCTATAGAGATACAAAATTCTGGGTAGGAGGGTCATTTTGACCGCCTCTATTCTACCGAACCAGGAGATTGAGTGTTTTGACCAGAATTCAAGATCTTTTTTTAGGTTCTTATACATTGAGGGAAAATGTGCCTGATACAATGTGTGGTATGAGTTCGTAATTTAAACTCCTAAATAAGTTAGGCAATTTTTGTTACATTCAAAATCGAAATTGAGTGAAAGGAGTTTAGTTACTTCTGCTGACAGATTTATATTGAGAGCCTCTGACTTGCTCTTATTCATTTTAAGGCCAGAGAATTTTTCAAAACTATTTAGGAGGCTAAATAAATTTGGTAGTGAGGTCATAGCTTTGTTTATAGTGAGTAAAATATAATCTGTGAGAAGACTAATTTTATATTTCCGTGTGCCTACCATCATTCCAGCTATATTTGGGTTAAGCCTGACCCCAGGGGCCAGGGGCTCGATCGCTAGGGCAAATAAGAGTGGTGAAAGGGGGCAGCCCTGTCGTGTGCCATTTTTAATTGGTACCAACCCCGATCGATTGCTATGTTTTTAACTGAAATTATGCTTTACTTCTGGAAATGCAAAATAAGAGTCGTGCCCCCTTTTCAAATTAATCAACATTACTAGTGGATACTAACTCACTACCCTGGGTAAATTAAGAATAATGCAGAAAATTTAAAGAAGAGCAGGCCAAAAATTAAACAGCTGTGACCTTTTTTGATCATGTCACCAACGTTTCATCCTCCAGCCCTGAACCTTGAAAACCCTCTCATTGCCTCAGGACCGAAACATTGGTGATATGGGACAATAGAAGCCAGAACTATTGAATCTTCTGTACGCTGCTCTTTCTTTTACCTTTAGTAGAGCCCTTGAGAAAGAGCAAAGCCAAAAGCAACCTCTCTGTATATCCGAATATTGCTCTGGTCCAGCTACACACAGCAGAAATCTTTAACTGGAAAGAGTTGGTTTAGTTTAGTGCTCCCTCAGCACAGCAGAACAACTCTTAAGAGCCGGGGGCCAGCCTATAATTCATTGAGTTTTGTTCATGCTTTTTATGAAGAAAAGTTTTATGGCACCTCTGAGAGTCTGCATTTTTGTGGGATTTAAATATTCCCTAATTAGGTGTTGCCTTTCAGCAGAAAGAGAGTGAACCCTTCATTTCATTTAACTTTGCCATTTTAATTCACTTCTTCTCGTGTAAAATAAGTAGGTAATGAAATGTTAAACAGCTGCTGTAAAATATTACATAGCTAGTTCATTGGCAGGGTGTATGATTTAAATTGTTATTGGTTCTCACTTGGCAAGGGGCCTTAATATGGATTATAAATAGAGAACCCCAACCTATCCCTTCCTAAAGGAATTATTCAGTTCTAGGCTGCATACAGAGACTTGTGTTTTTGATAAATATCTGTCACAATCAACAGAGATTAAAATAGCTCAAAGACTTAATTTGGCTCATATAAGTAATTGAACCCAGGATGTTCTTGAAAATAAAATATCTATCTGGTTGTAGCTTTCCCAGTTAAATATTTTCAATACAAATACACTTCTAGATTAGCAGGGACTGGCTCAGCCTGACTTGCCCGTGTAGTTCCTGGCCCCATCTAGTTGTAACACAAGGTCTGCCAGGGATCAGAGCACCAGGCCTTTTTGAGCTGGCCCTGGTAGTTTGAATAACATTACAGACGTGGCATGAAAGTGCACTAGCTGGCAAGCATACTGTAGGTCAATATAGCCCCCTGACCCCACACCCCTCCCCCAAATAAAAGAGTGCGGTGTTATAACTCGAGTTCAGTTTTCTTTATTTAAAGACAATGTACAATTTAACCAGTAGAAAATTGGATTTGTGCAATTTATATTTACTTCCCTTAACCTTCTCTGATTTGATATATTTATATGAGAGAGAGAGAGAGAGAGAGAGAGAGAGAGAGGGAGGGGGAGAGGGAGGGGGAGGGGGAGAGGGAGGAAGAGAGAGTGGCAGAGGGAGAGTGAAGGGCAGAGGGAGGCAGAGGGAGAGTGGGAGGCAGAGGGAGGCAGAGGGAGAGTGGGAAGCAGAGGGAGACAGAGGAAGACAGAGGGAGAGGGGAGCAGAGGAAAGTGCGAGACTTTATTTGGAAGCCACATGTTGCAAAAACAAAGCAAAAAAATGATTGGATTGTCTAGATCTAGATGGTATTTATTTATAGTCACCCTTGTTACACCATCTATAGAAGTGCTGCGCATTCCTCGGTACCATATGAGTTCACTTTATAAATATTATATATATATTGTTTATTCTGTGATAGCTGTTTTGTGATTTTCTGCTTAGACTTTCAAGTCTGCATTTCTACAGCCATTGAACACATCCTACATCCTGCCACTGCCAATAACAACGGCAAAGGATGTGTTACAGACCTGGCTCATTCATTTATTTCAATGCATGTCTGCGATGTTAAGTAGGAATGCACTTTAAAAATGGTACCCGATACATAGACTATAAATTATCAGTTACAAATCCCACATTTCGGATGTGTAAGTGATATTGCGTTTTCTGTTCGGCTTGCTTTATTTGTACTTTTGAAGAATATATTTTATTACTTTGTTTGCAACATGTTTGTGTTTTTCTTTATTCCTCCCTCCTCTCCCATTTTGTGTGGGCTTCTGCTCACTTTATAGACAGAATACACACCATGTAAAGGTAAAACCTCATACAGAACTCGTGTCAGAAAGGTTACAGAGGCAATATTTCCATGTGACTGCTTGGATCTCTGCAAGAAAGGGTAGAGCTGAACTTTTCTATGTCCATAGAGTTAGGTGACAAATCCCCGCCTTCTCCTCAGGGATTGTGTATACATATACCATTATGGAGCATTGCATTAGCACACAGAGAGTGGAGGGGCATATGTATCAAGGCAAAAGGGAAGCAATTGTAGGGTGACATCCACTATACCAGGTGCATCAAGATACAAAAAAAACATTTCTTTCAATAAGATTTCTTTCTTTGATACTGTACTGTGCATATATGTTGCCCCAGAATGGCACTGTTTTTGCCTTGATACATATGCCCCAAATTCCGATTTAAACCAACAGCATTTTTTTTCTTTGATACATCATGTTTAGCTTTTGCCCCAGTATTTGCCCCACGTTTGCCTTGATCCATAGATCCCAGGGTGGTTAGTCGCAGCGCCTTCCACAGACGGTGCACTTATTTGTTCTGCATGGAGCAAAGACACCATTTCTTTCAATTAGAATTTGTTTGTATGCCCAGATTGTTAATAAAAGTCTGACACATTTTCAGCTCAGACTCTGGAATACAATTTGCTTATACAAGGCTCCAGAGTATATAAAATCTTAGTTCAATCATATTTGATGCTTTTTTTTTTCTTCTTTTTTTTTTCTGGCAAACGAATTGGCAATAAAAAGTAATACAGAGTGTAAAACAAATCAGTGCTATTAAACTACTTGTTCCTGATGCATTCATAAAATGTTAATGACACATGCTGAAACAACCTGTTTTACAACACGAGTTTATTAATGCATGAAAGAGCCGGGGATGATCTATCTTTGCCCCCCATCTCTCTCATATATTTCACTCCCTTTTTTGCTGGCACTTATTTGTCTCGTTTTTTTCTCACTCTCTATGTTTCTTCCTATTTTTATTCTCACACACCTCTCCCCCCTTCCTTTTATTTCCATGTGTCTCCTTATTAGCCTCTCTTCTCTTTCATCCTTTTTTTTCTGTTTGAATTTTCCTATTTTTTCTTTATCTTTCTATTGCCGCTTTCAATAGGTCTCTATCTCTTTCTCTGCCCCTCATTTTACTGGATACAATTGCTCAACTTACTATCAACGTGTTATTCAACCTTTTTTTTTTGTTAATGTATCTTTTCCCCTTTTTCCAATGGAATTGTGGATCAATTCACGTGCAAATACAAATTAACATCTCACTGGATGTGATTTCGATGCTAACCAGTCACCGAGCAGGAATACCCTGTCTTCAAATGTGCACACAGGCCATTTTAAATGGTTGTGAGAATGTGGGAACATATTAAAATGTATTAATCATGTGGTTAACCATTTCAGTGCTGGTGGTTACCTTAAACATGGAACCAGATTCTATTCGGAAACGCGTCCTGTGGGACATATGAACTCTGAGTGATCTAGTTTGAACCCTGCAATGCAGCAAGGTTAACCTTTTCGGTGCCGGGGGGCCTGCGTCGGTCTGCAGGCATGACATGCTTCCTTCAGAGATGTCTGTGCTGCAGAGCACAGCAGGCACAATGCAATACAGCGACATGTACACTGTTCACAGCACCAGAGTTCAATAAAACCCAACACATCAAAGTCATAATGACTGATAATTTGAAAGTGTAAATTCACTGGAAACTGCGTGAACAGTGTTTGGTTATGAAAGTACATATATCATCTGTGAAAACTAAGGCGTGCGAAATCTTAACACCTTTTAGTGAATCTGGGCCTAAGAATGTAAATAATTAGTTTACATTTTAGTGAAACATGAGGGGTTTTTAAAATATAATTCCCAACTATGTTAGGTGAGTGAGATTTAAAGGGCAGCATCAAAACTGATATTTTGATTAGGAACAAATGCTAAAACATTAGAATACATAGAATTCCTACTGACATTTTTATTGAATATTTAAATGCGATCTGTATATATTTTTGAAAAATAATAGCTCGTGTAATTCATAAGGCATTTAACCATGAGGGTGTAAAATATGACTTATTTCAGCACTGTGACAATAAAAAAAAAGTAGGTCATTTTTTGAATGTACAAAACAAAGTTAGTATTCCACATTAACCAATTAGTTGCAAGAAAAAAAGATAGAAATTACATATTGTGTTTACCAATAAAAAAAAACCACAAGAATTTAGACAGATTCTGTAGGGCATAACTTTGCACTTTCATGTCTTTTTGATGGAGGTTTTAATTTCTGACACGTTTAATAGGTACCTTTGTTCAATTTAATTCGTACAAAAGTGCTGGTCATTAAAAAATTGTCAGTCTGCTATTAAATTAATTAAATTAAATTAAATCCAAACAAACAAGTAATTAGAATGATAAGCTAACTCAACATATCTGCATCATGCAAATCATGATGAATGTTGTATGGATTTTGTCTTATACATCACAAAAACAGGGGTCTTAAACATGTGTTCGTCCCACATTACAGTAATTTCGTTGTTCATATTTCACAGTATAATTACTATACCCACATATACATTTCAATACGATCTAAAATAAGTATAATGTTAATACTAACGATTATTACCTAGATGTTAATTTTCCTTTGCATGATGTACATTGTGAAACAAATTCTAAAATGATGAATTATTGATACGATCTTTCTAGTACGAATTATTCTTACCTACTTCATTGGTAATCTCTCCTACAACACACTGAATTAAAGGACACCTATTACAATATGATTGGGGTGTCTTCGTATTGTGCAGAGTGAGAAAGGAAGGACTTAGAAATGAATGACCGCTCTAATTCATGGACGTTCATTATATACACCGAGAGATATTACCTGGGTATACTGTCAGGAGTCATTCAAACTCAGCATGTCGCGCTCATTGTTCCAACTATTATACATTGTCATGTATATTTTGCGTGTCGTATGTGTCGAACTAGTTGTCATGTCAACGTCTCATTTACAATACATGTTTATATCTATTCGTGTGTGATAACTATTAAATATGTGACTATTCAAACACGACAATGGTGTACAATGACAGTTTAATTTTAGCATGTACTAAATGATTATTGTATATGTATATGTATATATATATATATATATATATATATATATATATATATAATATATATATGTGTGTGTGTGTGTGTGTGTGTGTGTGTGTGTGTGTGTGTGTGTAATGTAACTGTTGTTTACAGAGATGTATAAATCATATGTTACTGTGTCGATCGTGGATAACATAGAATTAGTGGCTACACAAATAAAAATGTCATTAACGAACTCCTCCTTTTTAAGGAAAGGTGCAATCCTTTAAAATGAAATGAAAACTCTCTTAAAGACATGCACCGCTTTTCTTATATCATCTTCAGAAAGAGAGGCAGAGGAAACATTTCCTATGACAAAAAAACAGCAGGCATTTTTATACTCCCCCAAAAATGAACAGTTGGGGGTAGAGTCCTGATGATGCTACAGCATAAAAACTGTAAGCCGGGACCTCTGTAAAAAAAAACATGCAAATCCGTAGGCAAAGGCAACATAACTTGCATTAGTCGAGTATTTATTATTATTATTATTATTATTATTTGTTATTGTATAGTGCTGCTAGAAGCGCTTTACAGAGGCATTTTGCAGACACAGGTCACTGCCCCGTAGAGCTTACAATCTATGTTTTTGGTGCCTCGGGCACAGGGAGATAAGGTGACTTGCCCAAGGTCACAAGGAGCCAACACTGGGAATTTAACCAGGTTCCTCTGCTTAAAACCCAGTGCCAGAGTCAGAGTTTTTACTCACTGAGCCGCTCATTCTCCTTATCATAGATGGCACCTTTATACCATGTCAGTCACTGACTTTGCTACAGAAACAGTGATTAGAGAAAAGTCGTGTGGATAAATCGTGCAAAATATGCAGATGAAGAAATTGTGATTCATACAGACAGAGATCTGCCACTAAATAGCCACCAATACTCACAAGTATACAGCTACAGAGACACTGAGCAAAAGCAGATACAAATGTAAGACAGACATGTCACTTGACAGTTTGTAGAGGGTATAAGCAAACGAAAGTCATATGTAATGAATAAGTGGGATAGTATTTAACACACTCCCAGAGAGGATTATACACTATATAGGATTATACACTATATAGGATTATACACGTGACGATGTATGTTCAAAGAAGCAGCAATACATACATAGTAGCACCAGCATAGCTGCAGTATAAACACGTTGTGCCAACCATTTCCAACGTGTTGTGGTGGGGAACTGGGGATTTTATACATTATAACTGTACAATAACGATAGCTATAACAATAATAAAAACAATTAACAACACGTGTGACGTCAGAAGGTAATAGTCTGATATTATGACGTCACTGTTGCCTGTGATCACTGCCTCTGTCAGTAGTTCATCCTTCCATTTATGTTTTACAGAAGGGAATGTATCTGTGTACTAATTGTGAGCATTAGGCATGACTCCATTGCAAACCACGAAATGTGGCATGCGGAAACCTTCATAGCTTGTCGTTTTTCATCAAGTTCATGCAAAGGTTTATAGACCCGGAATGAATACTGTACACCAAAATATAAAACAAAAATTGTTCGCAGAAATAAACCCTAACCTACCAGAAACAGCATGCAGAACACATTGCTTCACTGTAGATGCAGCAGTAAAATAAATGTGTGCGTGCTGTATATACAAGTTATAGTTGAGACGAAATAAAAATAGAGTTCCAGAAAAATGGGGAAATATTATGACACATATAGAAATTGAATGAGAAGATGGATGCCCCACAAATAGGGACATACACATAATATTGGGATGCTTAAACCAATATATTTTAAGAACGTGAAACCATTGGCATTCAAAAAAGGGACAGCCACCAGTACTATTAAAATACGTTTTGCATTTTAACAACGATTTGCACATACTACATCGAATAAACATAGCTGGGGTCCAGGAACCCAAAAGGCACTTGTTAATAGGATCACATAGAGCTTCAACATCATACACCCTTAAACAAATGGTTTATATGCATCATGTCCAGTATTAGACTACAGTATAGTTGCAATAACCATGCTAAGGATTTCGAGATGTAAAAATGGAAACTGTGCATGGATCATGCAATATATGGATGCTCAGCCTATAATACTATGGTTGCTATGCTTTCCAGTGACTGCATGTAGATGCCCCTATGTGTGTATTCATCCACAATCTGACTCTTTTGTTCCAAGTTGGGATCCCCTTCTCTGTATGATTTTTCTCCCTCTTTTCTTTACTCCATAATTACCCTGATAATTGGCATTGTCCCAACGCATGATTAATCTTAACCCCTTCAATCCTGGTCAGGAAACAGCACATTGCTCACCATACTTGATGGGAGAAATTCACCTAAAGTCTAAGCATCAATGTATGACCTTCCCTTGTATGTAGTGCAGCTATATGATTATAAGTGCACCGCAACACTTTTATTGCTAAGGTGGAATAATACATCCAGTAAACACACTGCACACAAAAGTGCTTTTAGTGCATGGCCAACCCCGCTGGGAACTGTTCTGTGGTCTGTTGCAAAAATCAAGCTCTTCAGTGCTAATTACAAATAAATTATGATGTGCTCACTTAGTAATTGATTTAATGAAGTTCCTATGAAACTATTAAAACCGAGTATAGGTCAGGGTAGAGACGCCCCAGAGAGCCCATTGTGGAATATTTAACTCCAGCAAAGTCTTCGGAAAGACATCAGGGCTAATAGGTGAAGTCACAGCTGTTCGGCTCTGACTTATTCTGCTAAGGAAAGGAAATCTCTGGCCAAACTTTTAAGTCGGACTATTGAAGCAGTTCCTCATTAGGGAGGACAGCATGCAGCAGAGGCATACATATTTCTGGGGCTGATACAGCGTGTGCCTAGAGGAGATGCATGAATGTGCTGAGGCAGGGCATGGAAATCAGCGAGAGGGAGAAGAGATGAGCTACAGGAAGGGATGGTGAGAGGTAGAGGGTGTGAGAGGCGCAGAGAGAAGACAAGGAGAAATATGAGGCCATGAAGCAGGGTTAGTGAGTTAGAAGAGGGTATGGCTATTATCAGGGTAACACATAGCACAGTCTCACAGATTTAAAGTGAGGTTCAATGACGGAATGGCACTTGCACTCATTTTAGCAAAACCTCTTACAAACCACCTTTTATTATTGAAATGTCTTTTTCTATTTTTTAATTTTTTTTTTACAAATGTGGATCTTTGAAGGAATACATATGTTTGTTAGAGAGAGAGAGGGGGGGGTAGAGCGAGAGAGAGAGAGTGGGAGAGCGAGAGAGAGGGTGGGAGAGAGAGGTGGGCGAGCGAGAGAGAGAGGGTGGGAGAGAGAGTGAGAGTGAGAGTGTGGAAGTAAGAAGACTATTAAGTGGACAAAGGAAAAACATGCCCAGCAGTCAGATAAGAAGAATAAGTAATCAAGGGGACACATCTTGAATAACTGTAGCTTGTAATTGCTCTACTACTCAGTGTCCTTTAGAGGAACCTAGATATGCACCCCTTCCCTATCCCCATTCTTGTTGATCCATGGTCTGCTTTCCCCCTTGCTCTGTCTTACACCCCTAGCATCTCTCTCTCTCTGTGTATATTTCCCCTCAATAGGATCTTCACCGCGGGCAATTCTATGTTCTTGTTACTCACAAGTCGATCTGTACTCACTCAAACCCGCAGCCTTATTGCTCTGACCTGGGCGTCTCTCTCCACAGAAAATCCTCAGGCTATAATTAGAGGCAAGTTGAGCACAGGAACTTCTTTCTACTACTTCAAGTCGACTGTATTTTTCCCCACTTATTCAAGAAAGTTAAGCTAGTATGTTAGGTAGGGTGCTTAGGAGATTTTGGCAAGGTGCCTGGAATTAGAGTGTGTGCCCATTTCTATTTTATTGTTCAAAGGACACTTTAAAGGGTGAGCTTCTCAGGAACGAAAAAATAAATAAAAGAATGACACTTTTGCAAGCGACTTAGTTAGAAGGCATATCATGTTTTGTATTTCTTTATTTTAGATAAAGACAATCTATGATAACATTGCTGTATTTGATTGTTCCTGCAAATGTGATCATATATAATAATATATAATAATATATATAATAATATATATATATATATATATATATATATATATATATATTTCTACATAATAAGGGAATTTTAGAGACAGACACGCGCGGGTGTGTGTGTGTGTGTGTGTGTGTGTGTGTGTGAGTGTGTGAGTGTGTGAGTGTGTGAGTGTGTGAGTGTGTGAGTGTGTGAGTGTGTGAGTGTGTGAGTGTGTGTGTGTGTGTGTGTGTGTGTGTGTGTGTGTGTGTGTGTGTGTGTGTGTGTGTGTGTGTGTGTGTGTGTGTGAATACGTGCATGTGTAAGATGGCATACAGTTATTTTAGAACCAGGAGAATAATTTTACATTATTTTTTTATCTCCTGTATGTGCTTTTAAGTGCATGTCCATCTGAAGTATTCCCTTGTATGCAAACATACGAGGGGTTGTATGGTAAGAGGAAAGCAGTGATTTAACTACAAGAACAGAGCGGGGTGCGTGACAGAAAGAAAGTGCCCATGTGAAATAGAGATCGGTCGTTGTCTGCACAAGGGCTCTGGTGGCTTGAATCAATATATATATATCCTTTGTTGGTGTGAAAACGATAGCCATAGAGGGAGGAAAAAAACTAGCTTTGCGTTTTGACAGGAGCTGTCCGTATTTGCTTAGCACACAAACCATGTTCCAGGAGGGGATTTAATTAGCATTACTCTTTTATCTACTATCCTTTACCACTATTCGTTTGACATATCTGTCGGTAACCCTATTTGCTAGAAAGTGTTCATTTCCGCCAATGCTGCAGGAAAACTGTACTCTTTCTGCGAGAAAGGTCAGATCAGAGATCTCACGAGTTGTACTATTGTAGGAATTGGAGTCAAAATAAAAACACAAAACGGGAGTTTTTCAGCTTGATGGCCTACTACCTTTTCTTAAATAGCAACAGCCGCAATCATCATATTGTTTTCTTGTGTAGCATCACGGTCTGCAAGGTGCTAAACACATTATTCTTTCCAACATATTGAGTGTATGCCTCAAACCTGCCATTACAAAGCAAGCTGAAATATGGTGTTTTATTTTATTTTTTGTTCCGCGATGTTGACACCATTTTTGTATTGCTAGTGTTAATGTATTAATGCAGATAAGGTACGTGATGACATCAATAGCAAATCAAATACATGGGAGAAGGACTCATTTTCTATATTGTATATGCAGCTATAAATGAAATGAAGCCATTAAATACAATATCAGTGGAGCCCACAATCATTAAATGGACACCTACCACATCCTATTCAAAGTAAAGTAGCATATTTGATTTAGATGCCAATTGGGGTGGATCATCATCTTAAGTAATGCAACACAGAACGAACATGGCAAGAAGTCTTTGGGTTGAAAATGCTATTGACAAGAGTCTTGGGTTTAGACAAAGGTTGGGGCTAGTGCAATCACAGGCAGACTTAATTACCACAATCCCCAACAGTTCAACAAGCTCTGAAGACAAAGTTGAAGAAAGACTTTGAGGTTGAGTGCTCTGCAACAAGCTCCCTTTTATCTCGTGTCTTTCAATATTTAATGCACTGTGCTTGTAATGCTACTACTGGTGTCCCTTTCTCAGCAAGTACATTATTTTTTTCACGGTGCTCATAGCCAGGGAAAGCCCTTCAGGCAAAGAAAATCAAAATGTTTGTTGTTGGGGATGACTTATAACTTTTGTTTAACACCAGCACTTTCAGAGAACTATAACAAGCGCAGCCTCCAAAGCAAACAACGCAATCCCTGTGACAGTGTAACACAAGAAGCACATTGTGCTATGAACCATTCCCCTTTCTCCGGAGATGCCAGGCTGAGAGTGAGGCTGCTGCCATTTTACTTGGGAACCTTTTTATTTGGAGCTGTTACTAGAATATAGCATGACACATATCCCAATGTTAAAAAAAAATCAACCGTAACAACATATATTTGTAAACAAGTGGGGGATCTTGATCACCTGGCAGAAAGGTATGGTAAAAAAAAAAGATAATCTAAGCCCGAGTTACAGCTATACTGTTACAATGGATGGGCTGTTATAGCACATATAGCAAGAAATACTGTAAGTGACATTATCTTTTCCAGTGATGCCACGACTGAGTTCATAAAAGCACTTAACAAAAGAAGCTGAACAATTATTCCCATTCTTCATGGGACAGCATGACACAACACAGCAGCTAACATTATGCCACAGATGCATGCTAATTATATCTTCTAAAGCAGATCCAACACTTATAGTGTAGTTAGATGCCCAATAGAGGCAAGAAACCAAGTACAATGTTCCCTCAAGGAGGATCCAGAGGTACACCCTAAAACTTACACAATGATGACAGAAACGTAGTATCAATACGCATTATAACACCGTATAGAAAAGGAATATACAATGGAGTATACAAGCTGTTTCTATGCAATAATTTATTCGTAAACTTAGAGCAAAATTAATAACCTAAATGTAAACAACCTAAATTTATGAAAATTATATCAATATTAAACCATTCAGAGAATTGAGAAACTAAACATGTTTTTGTTTTTATGAATTCTGGTATACATCCTCTGCGTTACAGCAAATGAACAATACTAAGCGTAATTGCACTCAAGTTACAGTTACGCGTAATGACAAACGCACGACTGCATTTTCTCCAACATGAAACGATATCCCTTCAATAGCAAGAAGTAAATAACTGAGAAAGCACGATCTCTTTGTACAGAGCATGTAATGATACCATCCTTAAACTTATACAATGGGCTTACACACTGGGTGAAAATGCCCCTTCTGCAAGGGATGCAGTGGTCAAGCAGAAACCTCAGAAGTAGAGGTTAGAAGCTGGTGACAATGCTCTCCCATTAAAGGATGCATTGGTCCAACACACCAGCTCACAACAAGAAATAAGGAGCTGAGTAAAGCTCGATGCGTTTCCCCCTGACTTCTTTTTTGTCCTTAAGACAGAGGCGTCTGCAAGTCTGAGCTGGGAAGTTACTGATTTGCAGGCTGCATGTTAAGGCAGCCCATGTAAGTAATTTCTACGGCCATCCCAGCAAAGGAGAACAAATCGCTGACAAAGGGAGAGAGATTTCAATTCAGTGGCGTCGTTAAGGCAACCCAAAACTATTCCTCCTATAATAAGTTCCACTTCAAAAGATTTCTCATTCAACGGTGACTGCCTCGCACTTTTTTTTTTTTTTTTTTTTTTATTAAGTCTGGGGATTTTTCACTTGGTGGATTCATCTGTTTGGTTATTTTTCATGGTGTTTATTTTTCACCATTCACTCAGTACTTGTATTAAATAAACAGAGGACAATCGCTTTGCAAATAAGAGAGTGCTTAGGTGGAATGGGATACAAGACCTCGAGCTTCCCTAAAAAGAAGAAAAGGGGATGGGGGTGGGGGTGGGGGTGGGGGTAAGGGGGAGGGGGGAGTTGGGTGGAGGAAGTCAGGGTCCAAATGGGATGGGACTGAGGCCAAAAATATGAGAGGTTCTGATGAAGTGAAAATTGACTGAACTAACATGGCATGAAACGAAAGGTCAAGGCAACTGTATCTTAATAGAGTGTCTCGAATCGAGGCGGACTAGTTTGAATGCAGCTTGCTTTTGCTCAGCTCATTGCCATAGCAATCCTACCGCTCCATGTTGATGTCCTATAAAAGCAGTACTTTGAATTTCAAAGAACCTGCCTTTGAACTTCTCCCTGCCTGATTACACACTTGCGTTGTGGGTGTAAGTGCTTGTGAATTGTGTGCATGGCTTGTGCATGGTATTTTTTTTTGGCTGGGTTAGCAGGCGTGCGCATGTGCAGGAGTAGACGAACATGCAGATAGGTGATATATAAGGCTGCTATAGTGCATTGGTGTTAGTGAATGCATTCCCTTTTTTTTCTGCAGTTGTTTTGTTGTTGCAATGCTTATTTAACGGTGTAAATGAGGCTCAAACCCAGAACAATTATGTTTGAGTGATATATGTGGGTGCGTGTTAAGTGTGCATTAGAAACTCAGATACTCTAATCCGGTGTGATTCGTTTAAAAAGAAAATGGATAAGAAATGATGTGTCCTGTTTTGAAATGCATATCCATTACCAATACACAGGGAGATCATTTAAATTGTGTTAGGAACACGTTTTGCCCGCAAGAGATGAAGTCTTTGATGATGGCCAACTTAGTGTCAATAAGTGGCTTTCTTTGAGACATATTCAGATGGGAACGTCTTGCTTGCCAATTGCCATAGAAATCTTAACACACCATGAAGATTGTCCAAGCGCCAAGCCTTCCGTTCTGGACTAAATTACTTTGAAGTGGAGCAGGACGTGCACTGGTCAGTTTTACCTCTATAGGCTGGACAGAGAACACTAGGAGTGTGAGATTGTGCGTCTTAAAGCAGAAAGTAAGAAGGGGAAACTTGTTTTATACACTCTATACAAGAGTCTGCTCATTGTCACATATCTTTTATCTTTTATATTTCCCATGAATGATTCATGTCTGGGTGGCTTTGTGCTGCCCTCCCTTTCACAGGAAACTTCATTAGAGAGCTATAAGTTTTCCCATTGATTAGAGCCTTCATTTATAAGTGCTTTTTCGCTTCTTATGTTGGTTGCAGACAATCTGCTTGAAACCACTCTTTTGCAACCTAATTCACCTTTACCCCATCCAACACAAGTGAGTTAGGAAAACACTAACCTTTTGATGAAACTGGTATTGACATTTTGAGCACTCACTTTAAAACAGCGTTAAGTACTACGATAAATGAAACTCTCTGGTATATTAGCTGAGCAAATATTAAATAATACTGACATGGATTTGCAAATATTTAGTTTAGATTCAGTCTAACGTTGCATTGCATCTGTTGTCAATTAGTTTCAAACTCGAGCGTCGCTTGCTTTCCCTATATTCCTACATGGTTATGTGCTGTTTCAGATTCATTGTAGTTTTTGATTAATTTATTGTGTTTTCTTTCTAATCTAATAGCAACCTTGATTTTTTTTTTTTTTACAACTTATAGCAAAACAACGTGTGGTATAGATCTTAGGGGAAATTCTGCAGTAAGATTAATAGCAGTTGTGACAGAAAATGCATCGTTTGCTGTTGATCTTTGCTAGTGGAGATTGCATAATTTACTCTTTTACCTGTTTATTTTATTTAAATATTAAGTTACAATGTTTATTTAAAATTACCTATCTCATTTGTAGAAAGTTTGGGGGGAACCCATCTCGACTGTCAATGGGAATTCACAATTGGATGTGTAATTATTATATGCTAACAGTAAGATGAGATAGACTATTTACCTTCATGTTGTACTTTGCCCCCCATAGATCACATTATTCATATTTTTTATATCTACAATATACGAATCACCCGAGAAATACAACACGTCGTGTCTTTAATTCATTTGTTTATTTGAACGGTATTTTAAAAATGAATAGTAAACATATCGAATTGGCTTTTTTAAAGCCGTTTGAATACTTTAGTTGTTATTTCAATTGTTTGTCTCATTTTAGAGAAAAAAAAATATTTTTGTACCCACTGAACAATATACAAGGACAACGTTCAAAGTTTCCAAAGTGACAGTACCATGCACTGCACTACTGAGTATATAACTATACACCATTTAGGAAATCATCATCAAACTGCACAAGACACATGCAGGAAGAGTTTCTTTCACATTACACTGATTCAAGTAAACTGCAAAATATATATATTTATATATTTAATATATTTTGTTTTGATCCCAATTTCTTTTCTTAAAAAACACAGAATCAAACACCAATATTTCACCGAAATTAATAATATAAGTCTTTGGTGTATCTGTACTCTTCCAGAAAAGTCATCGAGTTCGAAAATAAATTAATTCAACTTTTACAAAATCATAGCATTCACATACACTTTATGAACATTGACAAGGCTAGAACAATCGATCACAGCATACAAAACACAATTCTATAAACCCTGGGGAAGTGGAGTCTACCAGTTTATGTCTTCTGGGTCTCTGAGGGTAAATTAGTAGTCTTTAGCATGATTGTATAATGTAGACAATAGAATAACATTATAGGCTGAGATATATGGAGCTGACAGCAAATGGCTATGGTAAGAGTTATAGCCCATTGTAATAACAGTGTTTAGGGAATAAACATTTTTATAAGCAGTGCCCTTGCATCTGTTTTGCTTCATGTATCCAATCAAACATGTTGTGATATATTTACATTTGTTACAGCCGAAAGAGTTGCTCAAAATGAAGCTACAACTCAGGCTATGAAGCCAGAATTTAGTGGTTTGAAACACACTGTGTTGAGCTACCTGAGAAATTCTGTCAAATATAATGTTCCCTAGGTGTTTTTATTTTCAATTATTATATTTTGTCATATTCCGATCATACACTAAGCAATTCCTTAATAAGCACTGTGGCCAGATTAAAAAAAACAAAAACTTTACAGAAAATATTACTTTCTAATATTTTAGCCACTAAAGATCTAGCATCTGGGGGATTAATAACTAAGAGAATGGTTATTTCCTATGAGATGAACATGAAGACATGTTTTCTTACCCTGTTGATTGTGATGCCAATATATATTGACAAAAAAAAAAGAATATTTTCAGTGTTGCGATGTCTTAAATATTGTGCGATATGATTTCCACTCTTAATTTTTAAAGATCCTATGCATTTCAATAATGCCTTCTGGGCATTATTTCCAAGTTATACTAATATGTAATATTTCACATTGGAACTATTTCTATGTTGTAAAATGTATTCGGTTATTCTTTCCGCTTGTAAACTTGCTTCGAAGACAGTTACGCTAAGTATTGAACAGCTGTAATAAGATCTAAACTAAATTGTATTTAGCAATGGAATATATCCCCACATATTGAAATGACACGTGCTACACTTTTTTTTTAATGTGCAATCTTATACAGTATCTTACTCCGATTTTTTTTAAATTATCCACGTTACCCACTTTTTTGCAATACACGATTTCAAAGTATCATTTGACACAGAATTTCTCAACTCATTTTCTTTTTAGTTGTAATTATATTTTACACAAAGTGAAAATACTGTTAAGGTACTTCATGAAATTATTAGAAATATACCATCTCCATAAGTGAAAAATGCTCTTGATGTGATTTGCTTTAGACTTCAGAAAGCCTGCTAAGACGTGTTAATTTGAAGTTTTAGATCTGATGTTGATTATTACATTTAATGTACACCAGATCAGATCCAACAATAGGTTATGTTAAACAAAAATGCAGCAAAGATGCAGTATCTCTTCTCAATATAAATAACTTATGAAAATGAAAAAGACATCAATTGAGTTTGTCTGTATAAAAACAATGTCCCCACGTGTTTTCAATGGTCATTTTTCATTTGTATAAAACGGAATGTAAAGGGAAGCCTGAGTCTTTTATTATCATATTCGTGGATAGCAAAAGGCAGAGGAATTTGAGACTACACAAAAAATGTGAAACACTTCGACTGTTAAAGAAGGGCAGGTAAAGAGTTAAAATGTACATTATTAGTCCATGTTTTGTTCCAATTCAGCTTGCTGGTGGTTTACAATCAAGGCGCCATTACAGAACTGTGGCCTAATCAGGCTGAAGAGAAGCCTCCAGAACGATGTCCAATGTGTGTTAAGAGGCACATCAGGAAATAGACAGAGCATTGTCAATTTGTACAGAATCCAGATTGAACATTCGTCCTTGCTCAGAAAGAGAATGACATTGCATTGGCAGTAAACGTTGAGCTGTTTATTTTCATCTAGCTCCCTTGGCATCTATCCCTGTACCTAGAAACAACGGATTTGCCCAGAATGGCATTTTGTTAAGAGGCTCGTGAAGCATAGTAACATTTTCAAGTGTGTGTGTGTGTGTGTGAACACATGGGGTTTATGGGAGAATAAATATTGCGTTCTACAGAAAATGCAAGTTGTTCCTTTCCGCCCCCATCCACTTGTCTTGGGTCATCACCGCTGAGGCCGTCTCCATGCGGTGACGCTTGTCTAGTGTACAGTTCTTTCAGTGTTTCTGTAACCATCTTCATCTTCTTCAGATTCGGAAGAGTCTGCATTACTGGAAGGTGTGTGGAGGTGGTTTGGCGCTCCACTGGCCTGGCAGACGTACCACTCATTGAGGTTGGTGACCTGAGAGGACAGATTAGAAGACCGTCCCCTAACTGGGTCCTGAGTAGGGGATAGAGGATCATCTAGAGGAGTATCTGCAGGAGGGTACCCACTGCTACCTGTAGTAGGAGAACCTGGAGGAGACTTGCAGTGTATCTTCATGTGCTTCCTTAAAGAGCTGGGGTGTGTGTAGGACTTATCACAACCTCTGACTTTACAGTAGTAAGGCTTGTCACTGGTGTGGACATGGGAGTGCTTTTTTCTGTCACTGCTGTTGGCAAACTTCCTATCGCAGCCATCAAACTCGCATTTAAAAGGTTTCTCTCCTATAAAAAAAAAAACCAAAGAAACACGTTATAAATAAATAGATTTCAAAACATCAACTAAAAAAAATAACTAATATTATATATATATATTAAATGGAAATATTATATATCAGATATCACAAACAGTACCGTGTTTCTGCAATGAAAGCTTACCGTGTTTCTTTATTCTGAGATGCACACATGTTTTCCGTTTATATGTAACATTTTAATTAGAACATATTCTGAATGTAGAATGTGACACACACGTCTCAATCTCGGCCTCAAGTTTATTGTAAACATATTATTATGTAATTGCAAGAGACAGCAATAAAAGGAACAGTAGACTGCTTGTACCCTATCTGTTTACCCGAGGCAATTCTATGTCCAGAAATCTATAGCAAATCTATTTTAATAGCTTTACGCATTGCTTAGCAGTTAAAATGGTTCTGAAGACCAGCCTGGGGGTGTTTTTAGCTGGCATGCCCCTAAATTCAGTCGTGTCCTGTAATTCAATACTTATTTATAGCAGTTTATCTAAATACTATATTAAATATAACCTCGCTCTAAATGATATGCTTAATAGAATGAAATATGATTATACTTGTCTTTCAAAGTAATTTCAGGCCGCCTTTAACGCTTTTATTTACAGTGCAATTCATGTGTGAATATCTATCTATCTATCTATCTATCTATCTATCTATCTATCTATCTATCTATCTATCTATCTATCTATCTATCTATCGCTATTCTTCTACATAGATGATCACATATATGACATTGTTCAAATAAACCTATAATTACTATTGTAGTCTACAAATCTAGTATAGTAATTGTTTTATTTGACTCATATACTTCCATGTGCTTCATTCAGAGAAAGGAGATTCCCTTTGTGTGTTTTTATTCATTAGTCGACATTTTTTCTTGATTTCGTTAAATACGATAAACATGTATCAATACATTTAACGTTAATCAACAACAGCAAATGAAAAAGAAGTATATTTTTCATTTCCTCGTGTAGTTAAAAAA
>NC_134485.1:270273280-270363440 GCF_040206685.1 Ascaphus truei | reverse complement strand
CAAACAGATGTGTGATAACTTGTAATACTACTTTACACTTTATGTGTGTGTGTGTGTGTGTGTGTGTGTGTGAAGATGAATGCACTCACTCCAGTTCACATCAAGTCAAATGCGGCCCATGGTGCTTGCAAAAACACAGCCAAAGGAGTAGTGCATGAACAGAAATAAGTGCAGCAAGCACCACCTTCAGTATGAAAAAATATTTATTGATTACATCAGTAAATATTTTTATGTTGTCAGACTGAATAGCAGTGTTTGCTGCATATGTATTTATACTGTGTGCACTTTAAAGTAATTTCATGGTTAAGCTGAACAGTTAATGCATGTTTGAAGAAGTTACATTGGAGTGTAGCCAAGCTATCATGCTCAGTGCTGAAGCCCCAGCAACAGGCTGTACTGTAGTGTAAGAACATTCTATCATATACCTAAAGAACATTCCAGTAAAGAACATTCCAGTTAAGAACACTGACATTTACCATTGTAATTCATTCCGAATTACTTGGTACATTGTTATTGCTTTCTCTCATTCTGCTTGTTGCTGCTGAGAGCCACATTTTCAAGATATATATGTTATGATATTTTGCTTATATTGCTCAGATAAAGTATCTTTAAAGCGATCCACGTTTACTGCATTTGTTTCAATAGCCAAATAATCCTCTTTGCATATCGTTATGTGTTCATCTATAAGACAAAGGCATGAGTAATGTGTTTCCTAGTGGTGCCATTCAGTTTTAACCTTTAACCTTGCCAATCATAGCAAAACTTTAGACTACTTTAACATGATACCATTTTTTATCTTTGGCAAAAAAAAAATGATATCATCGATGGAAAGATGATAACAGTAACACAATAGCACTCCTTGATATGCAGATACGCGAATCTCTAGAGGTGTAATGTTCTTTAATAGGTGCATTACGTGTGTGATAACAATAAGTTGATATCCTCTCTTACAGCCACGTGCTAAAGCATCTTTAATCTAGCAAACAGAAAGATAACATGCAAAAGTAAATACTTGCAGTCTATTTAAAAGTTGCAAAGTGCCCAGAGAAACGTGTCGTCAGTTGACAGGCATGTAACATGAATACCCTGCAATTCAACATCACAGTTTGAGTTACATTTCAGGGTGAGTTTTATTTATGTTCAACTTGCTCATATTGTTTCCCCTTCTCAGTGAGTGTTTATGGAAGTTTTACCCAAGCTCTTTTCATTTATATTGAATTGGGGGGAGGGGAGGGGGGAAGTCTTGTAGTTTCCAAGAAGAAGAAGAAAAATGTAAATCAGAAGCAGATTAGCTCAGTTTTCCCTGGCAATATGATTATGTTAAAAAAAAAAACAAAAAAAAAAACTGTGCTGTCACTAAATTACTTATTCATGAAAATAGTCACATGTCTGGGGGGGGGGGGGGGAGAACAAACAAACAGCAGAAAGGGGGAGAAAAAGAAGCGAAAATACCCACCTGTGTGAGTCCTTTTGTGGATTTTCAAGTTTTCGGAGCGGGCAAAGACCTTGCCACACCCCGGGAAGGGGCACGGGAAGGGCTTCTCCCCCGTGTGCACCCTGATGTGGTTAACCAGTTTGTATTTGGCTTTGAAAGGCTTCCCCTCCCTGGGACACTCCTCCCAGAAACAGACGTGGCTGCTCTGCTCCGGGCCCCCGACGTGCTCCACCGTGACATGGGTGACCAGCTCGTGCATGGTGCTGAAAGTTTTGGAGCATGTTTTGGGGGCAGTCTGATCCGGATCGATCCACTTGCAGATGAGCTCCTGCTTGATGGGCTGCCTCATGTACCTCAAGAACGCCCCTGCAGTGGCCGGGTGGGCGGCGGCAGCGGCGGCGGCGGCGGCAGCCAGGTTGGCGTTGAAGTTCATAGCAGAGTTGTAGCTGTGGATGGAGGAGGCTGCATAGTGCTCGGCTCCTCCGTACAGCTCCCCGGCTAAGCCCAGGCGCACCTGGCCATTCAGAGGGTGGTGGAGCCCTGCAGCTGCCTGCTCGTGGATGCCAGCGAAGAGAGGGTGGCTGCCCCCTTCCGGGTGGCCGTAGGTCCCAGTGGAGGAGATGAACATGCTGTGAGGGGGGTGGGGGTGGTGGGGGTGGTGGTGGTGATGGGGGGAGCTGGTGGCCGGGTGCTGCTCTCCTAACATGCCAGGAGTGGGCAGCTCCCTCCTGAGGATGAAGTCCCTGCCGGCGGTGTAGGCAGAGTGGGGGTGAGCCAGGGGGTAGCTGAGTGCAGCCGGCGATGCAAAGGCAGCTGCTGCTGCTGCTGCCTGCGCTTCCGGGGGCGCCTGCATGGGCTGCGAGGAGGGGACACGCTTCCGGGCACCGGCCTGGGCCATGTGCTCCGGTCCGAATGGAGTCAGGGCCACTCCGGGGTCACTCCCCAGCTCCCCGGGGTGGGCGTGGGCAGGGTGGGTGTGAGCTTGCTGGCTCCCCAGCCCCGGGAAGCCTGTCATACTCTGGTGAGGATGGACTTGAGTCGCTGCCAAATCCGCTAGCCTCAGAGTGTGACTCCTCTTGCTCAAAGGGGGCTCCATGCCTACACAGCCGAGCCCAGCCACACTCACTGCTGTTATTTCCCCCCCGCTACCATCCTTCACAAAACATGGGCAGCTGAAGCGCTCTTTAACTTCTGTTGTCTGGCTCCCAACTCTGGCTGTCCCTTTCCCCCACTCCCCTGTCCCTTTCCCCCACTCCCCTGTCCCTTTCCCCACTCTGCCTGTCCCTTTCCCCACTCTGCCTGTCACTTTCCCCACTCTGCCTGTCACTTTCCCCACTCTGCCTGTCACTTTCCCCACTCTGCCTGTCCCTTTCCCCACTCTGCCTGTCCCTTTCCCCACTCTGCCTGTCACTTTCCCCACTCTGCCTGTCCCTTTCCCCACTCTGCCTGTCCCTTTCCCCACTCCCCTGTCCCTTTCCCCACTCTGCCTGTTCCTTTCCCCGCTCTGCCTATCCCTTTCCCCACTCCCCTGTCCCTTTCCCCACTCTGCCTGTTCCTTTCCCCGCTCTGCCTATCCCTTTCCCCACTCCCCTGTCCCTTTCCCCACTCCCCTGTCCTCCAGCGATTGGCAGAGAGCGCGGCATTGGAGGCGCGCAGTGGGGGGGCGCGGAGTTTAGAGATGGCACAGGCGGGATTGGACGGGATGCCAGGATTGGCAGGTGGCCCGCGCAGCTGATTGGCTGGCTGTCAGGCCGCCGCTCAGCGGGGACCCGCCCCCATGCTCGGCGCCTGCATTCCACCTGGGAAAGTTGCAGAAACTTTCGTGCAGCTCTGAGCCTGATAATAGGCAGCGTGTGGGATCAGTGGGAGCAGCGCCAAGTGTGCAGCAGGCACATGGCGTGGGCGAGTGGGGGGAGAAGAAGGAGCGCGGTGGCATTATCATTCCTAACCAGAGGTCAAGGTGTATAATTGTACCCAGTTATACTGAGTGCTACTAATTATTTGCAAATGTACAATGTGCCATTTTTTTAAAGAGTAAACCAAACGAGCTATTTAAAATATGGATTTGGCAACCTTATAAAACAAACATTTCAAACGCTAAGTCCAATATATTAAACAAATAATACACCTCATACTATTTAAGAAATATATGATAGTCTCATGGAAATCACAGTATCAGCAGATTCATGATGTATTTAGACCAATATCGGAAGTCCCTTATTATGTGGGGGAAGGGGAAGGGTTAGGTTTTTGTCATAGTAAAGGAGGGAGGTTTGTGTAAGCAAAGAGAAAATATGTTGGCACACAAATAAACAAAAACCCTATAAATAACTATGGAAATTATATATTTATTTAAAAATATTACTTAGGCATTCAAGCTCTCAGTAGAACTGAAGTCTCTCCTTCATGCATATAGTATAACGTGTTGCTGCAATGGGAAAAAATCATCCAGGTAAATGTTAGCTCAAAAATCCAAACCACTGCCAACTATCTATAGAAAGTCTTTTAACTGCTATGTCATTTGTTAAAAGACATTTCATTTTGTTTCCTAGATTAGAATATAGACACTTGCTTCTGCATTACACCAGAGGCACCTTGTTAGGTACTGATTGAAAGATAAGTGAGAAATTGGTTTGCCACCAACACAAAGTCAAAACATGTGTCCTTAACGGGCTCATATAGCTGGAGGGGTCATGTCAGGTGCTCTTTATTTTAGTTCCAAACATATCTCTTTAAATAAAATGTCTATCCAGTTGGTCAGGGAGCGTATGGATATATTTTTAAATGAAGAGGTATGTTCAATGTCACAGCGCCACACAATCATGGTATATACTTTGTGCAAAATTGTATTAAAAAAATGACATTTTTTTTTTGCAGAATGGAAAGAACTATGACGTCATGTTTTCACTTTTACTCAGAACTAGGCCTGGCAGGGTCAAGGCTTCCTTCCCCTTTCCAGAGTTCTTTTAGCGGTATTAAACTTGAAGAAGTGTAGATTTGTTGCAGGTTATGAAAACCTTGAATTTACCAACATGATCGTCCTTTAAGGATCCAATTATAGTGTATAGATATTATCCAAACCTCACAAATCCCAACCTCTTATATACACACAGGTTTGTCATGTCGTTAAGTTAAGGTTCAGCAGGCCATAAAGCTGAGAGACATACTCTAATTCATGTAGTATTTATAAAATGAAGTTATGAAGTAAACATGAACATTGAATCTGCATTTGCATCTTTCATTGTAAACCCTCAAAGGGTGAACATCTTGTTATATCATATTGTCTACATCTAAGATATTATAATGCAATTTTTCTATCCTTGTTAAATAAAATAAAAAAACTCAGCTGCTAGGATGTCAAAAATTTGTTTACATTTTACAGCTATTTGTGTTGTATAATAGTTTTATTCTGTATCAATGTTGAGCCATTTTATAGAAGGAAAGGTGTAAATAGTGTTGTACTAATAAGATTTTTGGGGGGGAAAACCTACAAATGACTTTGCTATCAAATATTGTATATCGTATTTCAATATTATTCCTATGTGTCTGTAAAAATGAGAACTAAAATATCTGTATTTACACCTTCATTGATTTAGAAAAAATAGCCACTGCTAGAAAAAAAAACCTAGGTTTGGTGGGTGCCTCTGATTGGTAACATATTCAAAATAACTACTTTGTTTTTACAAAATCTACTAACTACTACCACTTAACATTTATAACTTGCAATACCGCAAGTATCATTCTCACATATAAGATGGATGTAAGTGTAATTATTACATATTTATTAAACAGAAAGTATTAATGTATTCTGCACTTTGTATCCTCCTTACTTGTGCCTATTTGAATAATTAATAATTGTCTCCATGACTTGATAAGGTATCATATTATCATATGGAATTTAAAAAGATGTCACCCAAACAGAAAACATTTTAGGGTTCAGATGGGACACCTGCATAGTATAGTCACATCTTAAAACATCTCTGCGCAGTAATTGTTGAAATGTACAAGTAAATCATGTTTACTTACTGTTATTTAAAGTGTATCCTATTATGTAAAGGCTTACATTTGTGTATATACCTTCGGCAATGAAGAAACTCACGCAAAACCCATGTACTGTCGTTTTTTGTTACACACCAGCTAAATCATAATGAATGGCTGAAAATGTGCAGTTATACCAAACAGTTTCCTAATCTTATGAGAAGCCAGTCAAATACATTCTGTACACATACTATGCTATACTGCAGAAGGTTATATAGCAAACAACAAGCAACAATTTGTGTGTCCCTTGTGTAGCCACATTAGAGGAGGGATCACACTTGAATTAATTAGTGTTTTAGTTGCATTACATATGTATCAAATATATTAGCAGGTATTATTCCGTTCACTGTTTAGACTCATACAGTTTAAACGGAGGTTGCTTGATTGTGTAATAAAAATAATTTCCCATGAACCCCCTTTTCTTAAACTGCTCTGTTTTATTGAATTACTGAATATGTAATGGTTTAATGAGTAAATGCATAAAGGAAAAGTTGTAAAAGTAAATGATTGTATCAAGTTCAGTGCTATATCCCGCTCACGCCTACTTGTGCACCTCTTGTTAAACTCAGCATGCAGCGTATCTGTCATCGATTTAATATGTCTTCATTCAAATAAATATGATCAACTGCTTTTTATATAGGTAGAGTAAAATGCAAAGGATTGTAGACAGTGACATAGCATTTTAAGGTTGTGTCGCTTTACCTCAAGTTCACACTTTACTGTATGTCTGTGTCCAAGTTCAAATTATAATATACATATATTTACAATCAAACATTAAAACTCTAAAGAACATATGTCCTCAGCTATAATGAACATTTCAATGAATTAAGGGAATATTATTTAACCTTCTATGCAGTTTAACGAGCCTACTAATGAGAGAGTGTATATATATATATATATATATATATATATATATATATATATATATATATATATATATATATATATATATATCATATAATATACCTGGAAACTATAAATATCTCTTTCGTGACTAATGTTGGTGTTGGTATTTTTTGTCAACAAAAGTATGGATACAGTATGAATAATATTTTATATAATGCTTCGTTATGTTCACACACACAATTCCATAGAAACTTGCTGCAAAGACATCATAGGTTACATTATAGTGCTACATGTTAATCATTTTATACTTGACAGGCCCAAGAAAAAAAAATGTAGGTAAAACATTTAAAGAACTGTTCTCTCTGCCACAAGGGAAATAGTTTTGGGTAAAAGTATAAAACAATAGGATGCCGAATCTATGAACACACGGCTTCCCTTGATAGATTTGGTGAACCACAGTAAATGACCCATGTTGTTAGTGCAATTTCATGTCAATGCACAACGCATCTAAGCATAAAAAGTGCCAATGCCAGGGCTAGCTCAGCTTATTTACACTTTCTTCATTATTCCACCAATACCAGAATATCGTTTTTAACACTGATGGTAACTTAGTACAATACAAGGGCAGTGTCAAACTGAACACTTCTTAGTTGTCTTAAATTACACGTTAGCAGCATTTGAATTATTGAGTTCCAGAAAAGAAATGGTGATGAAAATCCATTATTGTGTAAGTACCAAGGTTATCACTAGTATGTTACCAGAATGCAGTGATGTAATGCGAGAATTCCTGCAAGAATACTGTCAGCATATTCATATGTCACTTCACTGGCATCAGTGGCATGTGCAAGTCTCTTCTAGCTTTGTCTGAGACAAAACCTAAAAGGTTTAAAACAGTACATGCCCTAGACAATGCATATATATATATATATATATATATATATATATATATATATACACATTGTCTAGTATGTCTAGTATATACGAAAGCATATAGTAGATGTGACATAGTATGATTTAATAGAATATAGTTGACCACTTTTCAAGCATGAGTGAAAATATAATTGAATTTTGAGAAGGGTAGAAACGTAACAATGATAAAGCTTTGATCCTGCACTATTTAAGTGAGATAATTGAAACAATGCATAATATATATATATAAATATATATATATATATATATATATATATATATATATATATATATATATATATATATATATACAATGCATTGTTTATATATATATATATATATATATATATATATATATATATATATATTGCTATAAATCCAACTTTACTAGTTTATTTTCAGATGTGTCAGATGACCTAGTTTAGCCATTCACTATTAACGCCCTCTTTGAATAAACATATGTATTTGTAGTTTATTCGCATTATAATATTCCTTTTAAGCACGTTCTCTATTTATGTTTAATCTATATGAAGGCATCAAAGCAAACTTTCTATTGCACTGCTCTGTCTTTACTCAGTGGATATCCTTGTCAGTCATCTTCGATCATATACTGTGATTTATTGATGTAACACATGTTTTAAATAGGGTTCCTGATTACCTGTAGAGGCGACACAAGAACAAACTTCCCGATACATGTCATGTCTTTTCTGAATAAATATTAGCCACATTACCTATTACACATCCCTTTTGCAAAATGTATATAGCACTGTATTTTGACATTGCATTTTCCATGCTTCTCCTGTATATCTATTTATTTGGTACTGCACCGGGATTAAAAGTTAAATACAAAACCATGTCTGGCCTTTAGTTACTTTAGTGTTCTGCATTTAAAGAAGCTGTACAGAGTAATCAAATAATGACAAGTTGACGGGTTTACTTGTACAAGCAATATGGTTAACATGTGCGGTTTTATTTATGAATGACAGCAGAAATGGTCTTAATAACCGCCTGAAACCCTTTGAAAATGTTATCACTGTATATTGAACAGTTGAACATAGCACCATATTAATACCCTTTCATCAGTTTACACTTCACCTTTGCAAATATGGTGTGTGTGTGTGTGTGTGTGTGTGTGTGTGTGTGTGTGTGTGTGTGTGTGTGTGTGTGTGTGTGTGTGTGTGTGTGTGTGTGTGTGTGTGTGTGTGTGTGTGACATTGGTGTATGCCATATAAGTACAAGTTGTAAATATTTATGTAAATCTATTTTAATGTGTGCATACATAATAATGTTACATATGTGAAAATACTTCCCATTGTATAAATTAGAGCGTAATTAAGACAAAAAGAGTGCAAACAATTAATACAAAATGTAATATCGATCCAGCTCCTAGTGAGGGAGTTCGAAAATGAGAAACAGTGTATTCAAATCTATAATAAATCTGCAATCAAACATTTTCGATGTAGCTATGATCATTTATTCTACTGTGATTTAATAACTACAAACGAACATATAACATGATAGCAGGTGACACCGATATACAACAATCTTTGTCAAATTTGTTTTTCCTGTATCCTTAAAAGGGAATATAGCAAGCACTAAAATTAATATGCCACATTGGTTGCTTGGGCAGTGTACTGGTCTTTAAACTGTCTTTAAAACGTTACAGGTTTGGCAGAGATTTTCACGATTTCCCTTTACATTACACTTCAGTTACACTCTCACAAAGATTTGTTTTGTAACAGCGCATGTTTTACAAAGCAAAGCTATAGTCCAACATATGTGGTCTTCTATAGGTCAAGGGTCGAGTGTCCTAGAAGTGGCCAAGGTCAACACAATCAAAGGTAACCTGCAACCTTATATCCTGTTGATGATCTTGTTGACTTTATGAGTGTCTCTCATACAGACACCGGTGCGGCCTCCCCTTCTTTTCATCTCCAGTTTAAGAGAATGTATTCCATATGGGAATGAACATGAACATTTGTTTATAATAAATACCGTGCATGGCAGAAAGGATAACAACGCTTGCAATTTTACATATACACTAGCAGAACATATACAGTTTTTGATTTACATTTATTTTTTTTAGAAGCTTCAATGAATTGAGTTATTCTATAGTATACACCTACGACGTGTATCCAAACTGTTGTGGTATTTAAAAAAAACTATTGAAAATAAGGACCTTAACTAAGCTCACATATTTGAACATGCTTCCCTGGGAATGAGGAAAGTTTACATTACAGAGAGGGAACATAAGGGTTAGTTGCACATAACGTTTTAATATTAGCAATGCTAAAGTAAAAGGACTACTCATAACAATGCAGAAAAATGGAAAAATCTTTACCCACTTAGACTTGAGCGTGATCAGCAGGTCTGATATTACTTGTACATCAAGGAACTTGGAGGCGAACTCAACTAAAAAACAAAACTATCTGAAGTTTAACCGTCGGCTTTCTCCTTTAAACAAAATCAGCTTAAGTCTGCATTTCTGGCAGTGGCTCTACAAGTGATTGCAGTCTCTCTCTTTTTCACCCTATGACATGGGGGAAAGGGGTTTTGTGGTTTCCAGAGAAATAAAGCACTTCTTAGAGGGACGGCAGAAGTGACTTTGAACTTGGATCAGCTTCTCTGTTTCCTGCAGAGAGAGTAGGACTTGAGCCCTGAAAGAATAGCACAGAGAGTCCTGCCTGCGGGGTCTCAGCCTGCAATTAAGGAACTCACCCTAAACTTTACCTCTAAACCCTGCTGAAGCTGCACAGACAGCGTACAGCAGGGTGATGTGGGAAAAAAAGTAGAAATTGAAGAAAGAAAAAGAAGAGAAAGGGAGTAGAAAGAAAGGCAACCGACATGCTAAGAGGTAGGCATTTTACACTTTAAATAGGGTCTACAAAATGTTTGTGCCACTGCACAAAGAGAAATAAACTCCTCTGTTAAACATGCACAACCCATATGTAGTGTGAAGTTAGGTTTATCATTTCACAATAACACAGAGATGAAGTAGATCTGTATAAGTAAATGTCAAAATTATTTCATTTTTTTTTTTGCTGGGTAATTTTCTGTCTCCTGCACAATGATGTTGTAGTTCTTAGTTGATGTGTTAAAATAATTGTATATATGGAAGGACCAAAGGGATAAACCCTTATTTAGCACAGGAGTAGGAGACACGTAAGATTTTGAAAAGCAAGATCCATGGAAATCTATCAAAACGGATGAATAACGATTTGAAACAAATATTTGTAATGCTTAGAAGTATCTTTTGACCACCGTTGGTAAACTGGCAAGTACAATGCCAGGCATTGCCTGGTGGTGAAATGCTGCTTTGGACTTTGGAGGGACCGAATACAATGGGTAATGTGGGTGTAGCGCAGACATTACCAAGAGCAACAAAATATTGCCTTTTACTTTCTACTAATGTAATACAAGCCGGCCTTTTCATGGCTACCCCTCCACTTGTGGACAGGCGTTTAATTGTTTATGTGCCTCTAGCTTTGAAAACAAACAGTAATTAGTGAGAGGAGCTGATTATGTCTTTATTTACAGATCAATGTCTCTCCTTTTATCAAGGACAAACATATCTTTGTAGCTATCTGCCTGTTTAACCCAGATCCTCCTGTTAATACAAAACACAAAGCGAATGCCCATGTGTGCCCCACCAAGCAGTGCGTGCAGATCCTTCATGTTGTGGGCGCATGATGGGGAAGTGAAACAGATATAAATCACTGTAGCTTATTCACCACACGTCCCAAACCAGACCTTATAGATGTTCAACAGACTGACTGTATCGGGGACATTGTTGTGGAATTGAGGGAACATCACATTTACTTTGCAATGGGCTCCCATTTATTTTCCACCCTTGCCAAAGATGAATGTGTGAGCCGCCTGAAACACAACTAGAGCACAGAGTATAGTATTGTGTGTGTTGCTGGGGAGGGGTGCGGCTTGTTTGTCATTATTCTGTAGTATCTTCCAAAACGACTTCCACCATATATTCACTCTAACCTCAGTGTGATCAACACAAGTGCAGATGTCCTCAATTTAAATGTAATATTTTATAAACAGATTATGTTGCTACTTTGTATGCTTTTGTCCTGTATATAAAAATGATACTATTTGTAAGAAAGACAGGTAAAATAGATCGATCGATAGATGAATGATAAATATAAAAATAAGTACGCATGTATAAATGTGTTTGTCTAAATATATAAAACATATATACATGTACATATATACTATATACTAATTGTATATTTACACACACACATATATATATTTATATGTATATATACACAAACACACACACACACACACACATATACGTATATATACATATATATACATATGTACACACACACATTATATATATATGTGTGTGTGTGTGTGTGTGTATTTTACCTAACCGTACAAACCTGTTATTTAGAATATTGTAAGTAATTTTAATTTGGATCACAGTTCGTCAAAGACCCATCCACTTCTTTAACCCCTTCTTTGCTAGAAGGGCCTGCAATACATCACACAGCAATTGGTATTAGGTTCTGCTAACGAGACTGCCCATTCTTAGGTACTTGGCTGGTAAAGAAGTTTATGCTTCGCTCTGTAGTAGATATGGTTTTATTACTGTCCATTTTCTGTTAAATTAGCCATATCAATATCAGTATGCATCTATAGAAAACGCGTGAGTGTACTTCCCATATCATAAAGATAAATAGGAGATACTGTATGTTAGGGTCACTCAACATTTTTTTTTATTGTGATGAGGGATCTTATTGGAAGAAAATAATATACTGAAATGTGTTTATACTTAATAACAAGGATCATTTTTAAGGGGGAGTGGGGGGGGGGGGTGAAGCCATCCCCTCTGCCCCCTCTCCATCACCTTTCTAAATAGGTTTAAAAAGGCATCCAACCACATCAGCACGTTTAGATTTACATTTTGTAGCGAAGAGATTGTTTTTTGGCATCGTGGCTGTGCTGTCATTTTTAAATGCCCAAATCTGCGAGTTTGGGGGGCACCCCATTGTCCTTCTTGCACCACAGGACTGCACCATTCTGCTACATGGTCATGGCTCTTGTCACTGGTTTGCAAATCCTCATGATACCAACGTTTAACCAATGGCAATTTCAAAGATACAATACCATCTAGCAACAGTAGTCATAGAACAATGATACTCAGTGGTACCGTGCCACACTATATGTGGTTCATCTAAAAAAAACCGGCATTCAATTAAATATATACATCAATGTAAATAATAAGGGATTCAATGTCCCATTCCAATGTGTGTCTCCCCCCCTCCCCCCAACATACACTGCTCAAACATCGCGTCCAAATGTAACATGGATCCTGCTCTTCTCCTGCATTCAGTCGCCGGGCAGCCACTGTATGCACCAGGAGCAGAGCCACAGGAGAGGGAGCGCCTGCCAGGGAGGGGCTGCTGCCCTCACTGGGAGCCGGGCTGGGAAGGGTTACATGGAATGCTCCAATCCCTCCAGCCAATCAGCGAGCGCCCAGCGCAGGAGCGGGCAGCGGGGAAAGGGGGCGGGGCGGGGGAGAGGAGAGCTGCTGCTGCGGCGGCGGCGGCGGGCCCAGTCACAGAGTGGGACAGCAGGCAGAGGCGGGGCTGTAATAATAGTGATAGAGAGGGGGGAGAAAGGACGGGGGGAGAGATCGAAAGCATCACGAAAACATAACATCAGCACCACCACAAAAGCCCATTCTACCGAAATAAACAGAGGAGGACATACACACACTCAGAAGCACCAAGAGAGAAGGAAACAACCTGAAGGACAAACACACAAACCTGGGCTCTATTCAGAGTATCAGGGGTTTTTTTTGCTGCAGCAAAAATCTGGGTTTTTATTTTTTATTTTTTACGCAGTGCTGTTCAGTGCTCTGTGATACCACTCTTCTGTTATACTTGTTTGTTGTGGTTTTGTGTGTGTGTTTGTGTGTGTGGTTTCCACCACCTCCCCCTTCCCAAGCTTCCTGCAAACCCTCCCCTCTCTCTTCCCCCCCCCCTTCCTCCTCCTCCCACCACCCTGAGCAGCAACTTAAAGAAAGAAGAAGAGGAGGAGAGAGAGGAGCATCTGCCGCCCGATCCTTCATCTGGGGGGGAAATCTGAGCGAAGTTCCCCGGCTGAGAGGAGCTGAGACCGGGGACAAGGAGGCGGAGGAGGGAGGAGACTGGGACCAGTATCATGAGGACATACCTCTGAGCACAGGACAGGACTCCTTTTAACATGCAGAGGCTGCGAGGGCTCCTGTTTTAACATGGTTTTTATGGTGCAATATCTACCTTGAGTGCACCAGGACATACAGGGAGAGTTCAATCTCTCCTGATCACCACTTTTCTTTATTTGTTTTTATTACCTTTTTTACAAATTTTTTTTTCAAATGACTTTTTTTGGGCATATCCCTATAAACAGATTTGAGAACCTATATATTTTTTATCTCCATCATCAACCCTGATCTGGAAGGCTGCTAGAAGTATAATCACATCTATATACATTTTTATATATTCGGGCAATCCCCGGAATTGCTCGGGTCCGGGGGCACATCGGAGATGTTGCTGGACGCCGGTCCCCAGTTCCCAGCCCTGGGTGTGGGCACCTTCGCCCGGCACCACCACCACCACCATCACGCCGCCGCCGCAGCAGCCGCCGCCGCCGCGGAGATGCAGGAGCGGGAGCTGAGCCTGGCGCAGAACAGCTTCGTGGAGCCGGCTCACATGGGGGCGTTCAAGCTGAGCCCCGGGGGAGGAGCGGGGGGCAGCGGAGCCCACGACCTGTCCTCCCCGGGGCAGAGCTCGGCTTTCACCTCGCAGGCCGGTTACCCCGCCTCCGCCCTGGCGCCACACGCCGCCTACACGGGCGCTGTAAACAGCCCCCGGGACTTCCTGTTCCGCGGCCGCGGCTTCGCAGAGGGGGCCGCGGCGGCGGCTGCGGGAGGAGCGGGGCAGCACGGACTGTTCGGGCCCCCGGCCGGCGGCCTGCACCACCACGCGCACCCTCACCACCACCAGCACGCGGCGGAGCACGCGCAGGGCCACCTGCTCTTCCCGGGGATGCACGCGGAGCAGCACGCGCTGGGCGGGCAGCACGCGCAGGGCTCGCAGCACGCGCTGGGCGGCCACGTGAGGCTGGGGCTGCCCGGGGAGGTGTTCGGCAGGACGGAGCAGTACCGCCAGGTGTCCAGCCCCCGGGGGGACCCGTACAGCGCCGCGCAGCTGCACAGCCAGTACGGACCCATCAACATGGGCATGAACATGGCCGCCCACCATCACCACCACCACCACCCGGGGGCCTTCTTCCGGTACATGAGGCAGCAGTGCATCAAGCAGGAGCTCATCTGCAAGTGGGTGGACCCCGAGCAGCTGTGCAACCCCAAGAAGAGCTGCAACAAGACTTTCAGCACCATGCACGAGCTGGTCACCCACGTGTCGGTGGAGCACGTCGGGGGCCCGGAGCAGAGCAACCACATCTGTTTCTGGGAGGAGTGCGCCAGGGAGGGGAAGCCTTTCAAAGCCAAATACAAACTGGTTAACCACATCAGGGTGCACACGGGGGAGAAGCCCTTCCCGTGCCCCTTCCCGGGGTGTGGCAAGGTCTTTGCCCGCTCGGAAAACCTGAAGATCCACAAAAGGACTCACACAGGTAGGTGTCCGACTCTCACTCCCCCCCCCCCCCCCCCCCCTGCTCTGTCTGGGGCTGGTGGGTCACTGAGCTCAGAAAGAAGAGTTTCAGGGGTGGGGTTCAATGGTATCGCTGTGCATTGAATGTCCTGCCTGTGGCTGTGTGTGATCTGCTTTGGTGGGAGTCTGGGATAGGTCTGAGTCCGTGGACCCCGTGTAAATGTGCGTTAGCCACGCTGTGTTGTACATACGTTTTGTTTATCACGGAGTTGCCAATTCTGCTGTTGCTGCCAGGTTTAGTGACCAGGTTTAGTGACCAGGTTTAGTGACTTGTTTGTTCTTCGCTTGACTTTTTTTGCGGCACGGGCTGAGCTCTTGTGTTGTTGTGCTAGCTTTGTTGATTATTTTGCATGGCCATGGGTCTAACTGAGCTGGGAAGGGGGATGGTGTAAGATCAAGATTTGTATATTTTTTTGCTCTTCATATTTGGTGTGTGACCGTGCGGGGGATTGAGCTGCTGGTGTGAATGAGTGAGGTCAGGGCAGGGACAGGCGGGTCGCGTGAGATGGGCATCACACAGGCTGATTTACCACTACCCCTGACGGCTAATCCCAAACTACTTTTTTAAATCACACTTCTGTAGAGAAGTGACTAGTAAATGGTTTGGTGTAAGTAGTGTACAAATTAGCCAGCTGAGATTAACATGTATAAAGGGAGGTGTGTGTCCTTTTTCGCAAGACGTAACCTCATGTAGAAAATCCGGTTTATGGATCTGCTTTATGGTGTTATCCTCCCAACAAAATGGATCAAAACCTGCAAAAATTCAGACCACACATCCACATTATTTATTTATTTTTCGCCACCTAGACTCCAAATATTGACTTTAAGAAGGGGGAGATGCGAGGCCCATTGTTGTGTCCTGTGTTGGGGAGCGATCGTAGGTGCAAGACCGAGATTTTAAACAGGTTTACAATGAGGGGCATTTCTTTGCACGGGAAAAGCCCGCAGTAAAACCATTGTATCTGAGCAGCTGTCTTTGAAAAACAATTTAGGTGCTAATGGAATTTAATGCTAAATGGATTCCCTCCAAATGGAGGATGTTTGAGAGATCACACCTCTAAATTGCTCCAAACAGCATAACATTTGGATATCTGGCACCAGGGGGAAGGGGAGGCTGTGAAAATCAGATGAATGCATTGTAACAAATGCCATTGCCCCCTTTCCAAGCGGCTTGTTTACCCCACCTGGGCGCATCAGCAGAACAATCCCTCTTAAATCGCTTGTTAATGAAGAACAATTAGCAGCTCATTCCAAGCTGGAGGGGAAGGGTGGTATTTTAATTTTTAACTTCTTTTTCGTTTACCTGACTATTGGGGAAACTAATTGCAATATAAAAGGATAATATCTTAGAGCGCTGGCCCGTCCCATAAATCGTTACCCTGCCTGTGCTGGCTTTGGGGCAACGAGTTGATGTTTGAATCCATGCTGCAGCAGACACGGTATCAGATGTTTGTTTTGTTTCCCCTGCAAATGCTTGTGTGGCTTAAGGGTGGTTTGCTTGATGGGGTCCCAGCCGTTCCCCTATTGATGGGCACACGCATGTGATGAGGGGATCTGAATATATTTTGGCATATTTTGTTTCTTGAACAGGAGAGAAGCCTTTCCAGTGTGAGTTTGAAGGCTGCGACCGACGCTTTGCCAACAGCAGCGACAGGAAGAAGCACATGCATGTCCACACGTCCGATAAGCCCTATCTGTGCAAGATGTGCGACAAGTCCTACACGCACCCCAGCTCCTTGCGGAAACACATGAAGGTAATAATGCCCCATGCCCGCCCTGATTGCCCCTCACAGGGCAGTGAGAGGGCTGCATTGCAATGGCATCATTTTCTGGGTGCAGCAACCAAGCCCAATAAATAGCAAGGCAACGCTGGGAGAGAGGGTTCATGGGAACGGTGTTCTCACTATGTTTAACCCGCATTTGTTCAAGTGACAATACAGTATCCTAGGTGGGTTTGATTTTATATTCTGTTCTGTAAATTACACAGGGAATATTTAAATAGAAACTACAAAGATATATGTTCCTTCTTGTAACACGTTTAACTGTTAAATTCAGTCTGATCGGCTGACTGAAAAAAAAAAATGGCAAAACAAATATCCATATTTCAAGGAGGAATAATAACACAAGTGATGGTAAAATAACGACATGCAAATAATTTCTCCAAGCCTAGGATATTTTGGTTAATTCGCTGTTGTTGTTGTTGTTCCACATGACAATGTGTGATACATTGCAGTGGGGAATTATATAATGAGAATTTGCATTTCACATCCTTTAGATCGTAATATTTTAGCAGGCTCACACTGAGCCGGTTTCAGAAACGTGAATGTGTTGCAGTTTTTCTGATTTTACATACCATTTATTCTGCCTCCATTTTGCCAGTCTTGCGAGTTTCCTGGTGGGAGACCCTAAACTGATTTTTCTACCTTCTTCCCTCCCTTCCCACCTAGGTTCACGAGTCTTCACCTCAAGGCTCAGAGTCGTCCCCTGCTGCCAGCTCTGGCTATGAGTCCTCCACCCCTCCAGGCCTGGTGTCCCCAAGCACTGAAACACAGAGCACCAACTTGTCCCCAGCGGCCATCACTGTGTCGGCTGTGCACAGCGTGTCAAATGGGACTGGGGGAGCCCTATCCTCAAACTTCAATGAATGGTACGTCTAGGGGGCCCAGGCTGGCTCCTCTCTGGGACACTTAGGAGGCCATCAGAGACATTAAAGGACTCCACACTCACCAGCTATAACCATTGTGTTTCTGACAATGCCAAGGAGAGAAGCACATCTTACCAGCAAGGATTAAAATACAAAAAAAAACATACACACACTGCAAATTGATATAAAAGAAGCATGAAGAGAAAATACCCACTAGAATCTATTTATTCCCCCCTCCCCCAAAGAAGAGAAGATGTTTTTACCCTATCCACACTAATATTTTCCTTCAAATATGTACATAGAGGACTCCTTATAAAGGTGAAAATAACATTTTAATGGATTCTTATGTTGGTGTATAGAAGTTTATGTTAAGTGATGGACATTATCTCTTGATTCACCTGTTTTAAAAAAAAGAGTAAGGTGGAAGAAAAGTGTTTCCTTTTTCTTGTATTGTGCTGTTGAGTATTGTGTTTCTCTCTTTTTTTTTCCCCCCTTCTTTTTTTTATTTTCTTTTTTTTTTATTTTATAAAGGAAACTTGATTGTAATTTTAATGCAACTGGACTGGGAAATAATAAAACAAACAGTGCCAAAGTCTCTACTCTGTTTCTTCAACATACATCAGGCAGTCATTTATACAAAAGGCTTGTGAATGTACTTTTTTATGTTAACTGGGTTTTCATGTGATGTTTTGGTGCTTTTGCAAGTTCAATTTGTTAGTTACTGTTTGGAAGACTGGGGGGAGGGGGGTGGGGCAGATAAACGTTGTTGTTGGCTTTTTCCATAATACCAGCCTTTCTTCTGTAAATATGTGTTACCATATTTATCCGTTTGTAATTAAATTATGGTATTAACTTGCTACAGAGGAAACACTATTTATAAAGAATGTTTCTGAACTATAAATATGTACAATTGTGAGCATAAATTGTTTCAGATTTTTTTTTTTTATTTCAAGTGGTTTCATCATTTTTTTTGTGACATGTTTTGAGAGTAATGCATACAGAAATATAATAAAATGTGTTGAAACTGCAAAAAGCTATTTCTTCTCTCATCGGGATTTCATGGTGCCTTTTAACTTGGTTTAAATTATTTCCATCTTTCGGGAGACTTGGTTTTATAATCACTCAAATGCGTTTTGGTAGGATTGGAAATTATATGGATTGCATTGAACATTTTGCATTAATTTATTGTGGGTTGAAATGTTGGATTAAGGTTTATGATAGTAGTAAACAGTGCGATTTTTTTTTTCAATTTAACACCCAACCACAATTGTGTGTGTGTGGTGTCTTACTTCTCCGGAATGCCTGCAAGAAATGTTTCATTTTCAGATGGCATGAGGAAAACCACATCTTGTACTATGAAAAATATAGAAACCTAAAACTATGAACGGATGCAGTACATACAGTAAAAAGAGATTCGTTAATAGATCAACGTATTGCAGAATAGCACAGCCTTCTTGTACCGAGAACAGTGGCTTGACCAAATGATTTCCCCATCCCCCAACCCGATTTGTAAGTGTCCTGTAATCACAAGGAGGATGGTGCAGTGGGCAAGTTACATTCATTTAATAAAAGCTCTTGGGGAGGGGGGATTGGGGTGTTTAAGAGCGCTCAAACCCTCCTAACGAGCTTGGTCCAGGATATGGACTGATCAGTAAGGATTTTATGAAGCATTGAGCTCCAACCAGTGCTTTCTCTTCTAACACTGCAGGGCATCTCTTTAGTTTAGATATTTACCATTTTACAGGGGTTTTTTTTATATGAATGTATTCCTTTATAACAAGATGCTGTATGCACGCAAATAGTTTATTGAACGTGATATACAATTAGTTATATTTTACAGAAGTCCTATTACATGGCGTTATTCAAGTACATCTATAAATAAATGAGAGCACAACTTGTTAACTGACTATGTCGGTGTGTATGTCTGTATGTGTGAATATATATTTCACAGTTTATTAAAAATAGAATTGTACAATACCGATCAACAGCTTATTGTTAGAAGCGTGCAGGCGATTATATATATATTTATATTTTTCACCCACGAGCACTTATATGTGTGTGTATATATTTTTACTCACCAAAACGTGTGTGTGTGTGTGTATATATATATATATATATATATATATATTATATATATATATATGTGTATATATATATATGTATGTATGTATATTTCTGTATGCAAATGTGGTCCACTAAAGAATGGCTGCTAGAAAACAATATTTCCTCCTCATAACGAATTCATGGTTGCTGTCGTCTAAAAATAGTATTTACAGGAAACAATTACAACTCTTGATTAAACTACAATTTAGGGAGTAGTAAATGTAACTGGACACTAATCAATCTACTGCTCCGCTATGAATAAAGTATTTTATGTAGTGAGCTACCAATAACACGGGTTTTTTTTTATTCCACTTCTTGATATTTTAGATCCACAATATCTAACAGTTCATTTACATGGTGAATTCTGTTTGCTACATTTATTGAAATAAACTCAAATCAATGGAAGCAACTTCCCGTACTTTTTGCGGCGAAAAACAGAAATGCTGCTTTGTTAAAATCGGACAACAATCATTACTGTGTGTGTGTATGTGTGTATATATATCTCTCTCAAAATATTGTAACGTATATATATATATGTTTCCTCACCGGGCAGACTCTGCAGCAAAGAAGAGGCGGCACACAAATGGTTACAAAATATTGCATTGTATTGGAGGTAAGTGGCACACACACCTGTAACCATTTGTGTGCTGCCTCTTCTTTGCTGGCAGGTCTTGTCGCAGAGTCTGCCGGGTGAGGATACATTTGCACCAATATTTTCCTGGGTTCACTTGAGTTCCATCTGCTTTGACACACACACACACACATATATATATATATATATATATATATATACGTTACAATATTTTGAGATTCGATGTGTATTTTTCGTGCATCTTAATTCGCCTGTGTCATGTTGTGACCCTCCCATGGGATTATGCATACCGGGTTCAAATTCTACTTTAAAAATGAACATAAAAAAACAGAAGTGATTCTCCCTTCACCCCACCTTCAGGGATAACAACGTGCCTTCATATGCAATATACAGAGCAAGAGAACACAACACCTCGGCCCTGGGAATGTCCGAATCCAGACTGGCCATGAACTTGAACTTGGATGTGACTAGCTACTGTTACTACATTGCATGGAGCAGTCCCACCACCCCACACTGCCCTCTCCAAATCCCAGAGGCTTCCACAGGACCCGGTATCAAGTGGAATAAGTTTGAAGACGTAATTGAAACCGATCTTAATTCTTGCGATGTAATTATTTCCAAGGAAATAATTAGTCTGGGTGTAGAGGCGGGTTTTCAGTTTTTGTTTTTGTGCAATGTCCTGAGGTGTTAGTCGTAGCCACAGAATAAAAGAGTAGCAGGTTGGGCTGCATGTACTGCTCTGGAATCTGGGTAGAGGCCCGTCACTTTCTCCTAATACCCTATACCTTCATGTGTTTGGAAATAACTTCTGGACTGTGTCTCATTTCACATTCATATCTGCTGCAGGAAAAGGGAAGAATGTGCAATACAAGTTATGCAACACAGACAAGCAACAAAGGCGATTCTTCTACCATTATAGAGCATACAAATCCCCTTCTCTCCCACCCTAGAGCATAAAGTCCCTTTCCCTTCTGCCATAGACCATACAAATCCCCTTCTCTCCTACCATAGAGCATACAAGTCCCTCTCCCTTCTGCCATAGACCATACAAATCCCCTTCCCTTCTACCATAGAGCATAAAGTCCCTTTCCCTTCTGCCACAGAGCCTCGCACAGCTCACAGTCACAGTGAGCTCGCCTGGGATCAGTCCCTCACTCACTATCACTTGCCTTTCTTACCCTAGTGTAAGTTCTTTAATTTTTTTAACCTAGCTCTATTGTGCATTAAAACATACAATTTTCTACTAGCCTAATACATAGGAGGGTATAAAACGGGACTCCTTTCAATATCAGAGTAAGTAAATAGAAAAAACAGTCATGTCTGTGTTTGCTTTTGGGGAAATATACTAAAGTTATATAACATTGCAAACATAAATTGGTTCGTTTTGTACAATTATATGTGTGCATCATATTTAACTCCAAACCGTGTTCAGATGTCCCTATAATAATTAAATCTAGTTCTGATAACTAGTGCCAGAAGTAGCACAATATGAATGCTGCTGTTTTTGCAGGGCAGCTCTGGTAGATGTAGCATTCTAATACCAAGGTCGTTTTTAATCTACTGTTAAACCTATGTTATTATGAGAGATTGGCTGCGTGACCATTTGCTCATATATTTTATGTGCTTTGTTCGTAAGACTGCTAGGAGTACATTACCCTGTAACTTAAATGAATAAATGGTACACTACTGTACTTCTGTGATCTTTATCCACTCTTATATTTCTGCAGAAACGCGGTACAGTGTGTATGGCTGCATTAAAAAAAATAGCATTTTCCTTTCACCTTCCAACTTTCCATTTTGGGCAACAGTACAAAATTCAAAAAGTTCTGCATTTCATTTTAATGGACCACATTTCCCAACCTCCCCATAAAACAGGAGCATATTCCCCAGGAACCTGCCCTATAGCCAAATCCCATCTGGGTGTGAGGAGCTCAGAATATAACAATCTAAGAGAATATTGCCGGATTGATCAATTTCATCCTGTCTCCAGTTCAACAAAGATGTTATATCAAGTTTCTCTCTTTGATGCATTCCTGTTTATTAATAAGTAATCATCTGAAGTAAAAACTAAAATAAAAATAAATAAAAAAATCGCTAAAGCTGTGTATATATATATATATATATATATATATATATATATATATATATATATATATATATATATATATATATATATATATATATATATATATATATATATTTATTTATTATTTTGACACTTGGACGCTAAAACACATTTTTGGAATAAAAAGAAATGTCCATTCTTACAACGTAATTGATGTTGAAAAGCTTTCTCATAGTCTGCTGTTGTCACTTCACATTGAACTACTTTAAATGAGGTTTGAGGGAATTAAATATTTTATAGAGGCTTGTTAAAAAGTTGTGTATACTGATGTAACGTCTTAAAATGGAATGTATCCATTTCAGCAACAAATGAATCACACACTGCAACACAATGATATTCTGGTATGAAATAGGATGTGGCAACAAGTTATTCATATTTAGAACAGTTTCCAGTCAATTGTACGTCTGGCTATGGTGAAGTCAATAGATTGAAAATGTATACACTTCTGAATTTCATATTACTCAAATATCTCAGAAATTAACAACTATTTAATCCGCTCACTGTAATTTATATTAATAATGTAAACACAAAGACACAGCAGTATCCCGCTGAGACTGGTCAGTAACTTAGGTTTCCCGCAGAGTTAGCGTCCTAAAACTGTTGTTATGTATATTTTAAAAGAACAAGATCTAAAGGTTTATAGTGTATATATGATGTCTTATTGAAAAAAAAATACACTTTAAGTCAATTATTTGAAAATGATATTTTATAAGTTGTAACTATTGTGTGCAAAATGTTCAATCACAACCCTTGCCATTAATCATTTGACACAATATGTGTCTTCGAGCATAGTGTATATGTTTTTGGTCTAAAATGCTATTATTATTTTTTTAATTGCAATGAAAACATGTATCTTGGGTATTTACAATAAATATAAAATGTTGCTCTTAATAAATTTAAATATTCATTACACAATCTGTTACATGTAACCTTGTCAACGTCCCAATAGAAGTACAGTTTTTCTATGATCCCAAACGATTTCTATTCTTTAAGTGTTTCAGGTATTACATATCTGAAGATCATAAAATAACACGTTTAATACAAAAATTCTTGTGTTTCTTTGTATTTTTTTTACCAATACAGAAAATGAATATATATATATATATATATGTGTGTATATATATATATGTATATATATATACCATGTATGTATGCACGTATGTACGTATGTATGTATGTATGTATGTATGTATGTATGTACAAAAAAATAGTGATCTCCAAATTAACCCCTTGGTTGCAAACAACTGCATATACTGTAGTTATAGTCTTCTCTGGTAGACACTGCAAATTGCTAATTGTTTGTATAACCCTATATTAATATAAGTGACTGAGTAACGCTGGTATTGTGCTATTTATGCAATAAACTGGAGGTTGGGGGGTTTGATTACAGCCCAACCGGTCCTTGGTTCATGTCCTTGCTCTCTTGCCATACCTTCTTGATTGAAGTTTTCAGCTCTGTTAAATGTATACACTTTTATACAACATGTACTGCAAAGAGGGTGCAAAGTCAAAACAACAACAAAAACATTACTTTATTTTGGTAGGGACTGTCAAAAATGTGTATGTTCCATATTTTAGTGCAATCCAGTCATACCTACAGTATTTGCCTCTTTCTTGTAGTTTCTGCAACAAAAAAAAGGCAAAATGGGGGTCCTTTCACAAAATAAGCAGGTGCAGAGACTTCACCAAAACCCCTTTTAATGAGCGTCCAACGAAACCTAATTTAATATAATTCCATGATAATATGATATACCTTTGCACAGTCGTCTCCAGGTTCTTTCATTTGTTCTCACCCAACAATTCCCTAAATACAGTGACAATGCTGTTCTTATTGAACTTGCATTTTCATACCTGGATCAGCCCTCGCATTTTCTTTGAACCACAAGTCCCCTTTTTGTTTGTGTGTGTGTGTGTGTGTACACACACACACACACACACACACACACACACACACACACACACACACACACACACACACACACACACACACACACACACACACACACACACACACACACACACACACACACACACACACACACACACACACACACACTTGCGGTTGCTACTTTAGGTTGTGCTTATGATGAAGACAGTATGACCTGTTCTTGATGAAGATTACATGACCTGTAGGGAGAGAGTGAAAGGTCAGGCACACGCAGTGACAGATTCCTGCTCAGTCCTAGCACATGCTGCTACGATATTGATCCATGGAGAAAGATAAACATAAAAGCTGGATTCGATGTCATGAATACTAATGAACGCTGCTTCAAGATTTTAATTGGTGTTGACTTCCTTTCACACAGTAAACATTTACTGCAACCCTCTGTGAAGCAAACCTTCCTTTGCGAATTCATTGTAAATATTCAGCGGAAATGTTCTTTTGTTGTTGCTGACCATGCATATTTCATCATTAGGAAATATTGTGTGCAATCTTGATTAAAAACAAATACGAATAATTATAACAACATCGGAAGATAAAAAGAAAGAAAGGGTATTAGGTGTTCAGGCTTTTTTGAGAAGTGGGAGTTGAAATACAAAAACAATCAATACATACAAGCAGCATTCAAATGAATAATACAATATACATGTTCCCTGCACGTTGGGTTTCATGTGAGAGGCGCTGTTATCCTTGCAGTGCTAGTCGGTGACACAATGCTAACTTAACGGTGGTATACAATACTATTTTGCAGAAGGTCGCCGTTAGACATCACTATATGCAATGGAATAAAAAATATGTATTAGGATTATGTCGTGAAATGACACACTGGGTTCACAGCCAATTGATCTTTTCCTTTAGCAAATGTTTAGAAGGTGCAGTTTGCTGCAATGAAGCCCAATGTTTACATGTGTTTGTGATGGTCGACAGTGAAGCTTTCTCATTTTCAGACAAGTATGTAGTTAATATATTGCGTGCGATTTCAATGTTTATGCAACTGTTATTTTTTTAGTCCACTACAATTATTTTTCATGAACATACATACATACATACATACATACATACATACATACATACATACATACATACATACATACATACATACATACATACATACACACATACACACATATATACATACACACATACATACACACATACATACATACATACATACATACATACATACATACATACATACATACATACATACATACAAGCATATATACATACACACATACATACATACACACACATACATACATACATACATACATACATACATACATACATGCACTGTTGCACATATACAGTTGTGCAATGAGGCATAAACCTGATAGGACAGGGAAGGCTGGTTATTTGTATTTACAACTCAGATTTTAACCCATTGTATCTATAATACATTATAAAATAAACGTCCTGTTTTGTAATCTTGTAAATATGAACTGCCAGGGTAGCCTTCTTGTATTTTGGCAATGCGTTGCAGGCCTCCATGGCCGGGAGAGGGATATGAGGACCGACCATCACTCTGAATATGGTGTCCTAAACCAGCAATGAACCTTTAACACCATTTACCCACAGAAGGATTTACGACGTACACGATGCACACAAGTTTAGGAGATAGAGTTTATAGCCTGAGTTATTGCAGGGAACACCTCTGGCTGACACATCGCCTTTTGGCAGCAGCAGCAGCAGCAGCCTGCAGCTGGAGTCACAAGTTGAAGCCCACGTCCATATAACACGGCTAGACATTCCCATACAATGTATGCTTCCTTGTCGCAGAGATCAAACATAGCTGGGGTAAGAAACGCAGGAAGCCTCAGCACCGACCCACACAACTTAAACAAAAGCATCATATCTCTCCAAAAACAAAGGCAAAATCAACTGCACATGGGCAGGATCCTTTTAACCTATTTCCACCCACTAGGAAAAATGACTTACTACCACTGATCTTATGTTCCAAAGATACATTACATTGTGTTTGTGAAAGGAATCACATTATAAAGACTATATAACAATTTTCATAATAAAATGTGTTGAATAGGTTTTTTATCATTTGAATATTCAAATGATAAAATAAATTCTAAAAACTGTTATAGTGATATATATATACACATACAAACGCACGTATATGAATATGTATGTATGTGTGTGTGTGTGTGTATATATATATATATATATATATATATATAGATATAGATATAGATATAGATATAGATATAATATATTTATATATAGATATATATATATATATAAATACACATTATATATACACACACACACACACACACACACACACAAGTAATAAAGCGAATAAACATGTTCCTTGCGTCTAAAATATTCAGAATTTACACAGCGGCTTCGGCTCAAAATACTCAGATTAATCACAACATGACACATGACACTCTCTAACATGCTAACGTCGCATTAACAACACGTTATGCATTCTGTGTTGTAAACTCCTAGAAAACGAATTCAAAGACAAAGACTTTCGCATCACTCAAATTTGGCAGCAGATTTGAACCCCCCTAGTGATTGCGGTCTGTTGAGGTATCCCCAGTACTGTAGGGGTTAAACAGTGTATATTTACATATTTCAAGTGGAGCACAATTCGTTGGTAGTACATTGGACCTTGATCTCCCGAGCATATGCTGGGTTACAGTGTTGAATTGTTTATAAGAAAATAATCTATTTTAAGGGATATATAGTTTGTTTTCGACATCTTTCCAATTCTATTAGAAAATATATGAGATAACAAATATGCGATTTTGTTATTTCCTGTGTGATGCAACTGTACAAGCAGTTTCCCCATTTCAGATGAAATATTCCAATCTGTGTTGTAATTTTTTTTTAATCATTAGCTTTTTAATAAAGGTGAAATATTGGGACAAATCGTGTTGAAATGTATTGTTCATTTTAACGGAAGAGATTTTTGTACACACATTAATTTACACAACAACGTCTCATAGATCTACCTAGATAAAACAGCATGATTGTAATAATTTCCCTTTTGCAAATGTATTTGTGCTGCTGATATTAAAAAAAGGGGGGAAAAGAATTTCAACAATATTGTAACAAACATTTAACGAGCAATATATTTGATAGTTTCCTTTTTCAACACACGCATTTCCAGGAGACCGTCTTCTCTTATTTTAATTTAGTGAAGATTTGTAGTTCTATTACTTAATTTTTTATGCATCTCAATGCTAAATAAACGAATTCGTTTAATTCGTAACACACAGTCACAACTCAATGTTACATTCGGCTCTATATTACAAAAATCGCCATGAACGCGAAACTATTTCTATTTCCACAATGAATCTTAAGACTTGAAGCCATTTTCTCAAACTGCTACAAGATTATTATTATTATTTTTTCGGAGGGCATCGTGTCTTATTTATCACCAAAAAATTACTGCATGGCAAGAAAAAAACATACAGGAACGAAATACTTTGTTAAATAACGTGAACAAGTATTTGTCAGGCTCCCTCCCATCACTGTACACAGCACATTTCAGAGATTGGATTTCATGAAAAGCGGAATTGTCATTTCAATAGTTCTCAAGAATTGTATTCTTATAGCACAGCGTTTGTTTTAGACTAGACACAATCATTTGACATGACTTAATCACTTCGTATTAAAACCTGTTTCCATTTAATGCATTTAACCGAATGAAAAATAGAATACTTTATAAAACCTTTCATTTTGTTATTTAGTAGAGTATTTTGTTTTGATGGGGGAAAGAGGGATGACGTTTCCTTTCCCCGCTAATTCCTTACACTTCACATTTTAACGATTTAACGAATTTTTAATATGTCTGCTTCAAATTACTTTTATTGGACTTTTTTTTTCTATATATTTATTTTACCAGCAACGTAAAACACCTGATGTAATATATATATATATATATATATATATATATATATATCACATCAGGTATTTTTATATATATAATAGATTTATTATATATTTAATATTTATAGATATATCTATATCTATATCTATATCTATATATATATATATATATATAGATATATAGATATATAGATATATAGATATATATATAAACAAATACTACTATCAATTTACAAACTGTGGTTATATAAAGTAACTTTTTTTTCGTATGTATTTGCCCAGCATAACAAAAAAGTAAAACAGCTTTTATAAGACAGAAACAAGTAAACAAACAAACGCAACGTGAATTACAGCGGGTTCAATTAGAAGTTGTATAAAGCTCATTTAAGCAGCTAAAACTTCCCACTAATTTCCCTGCGTGCCTTGTATCTTTTCAGCAAAGCAGTTTCTCATTGAACTCGCTACTTACAGTTCTCATCTACAAATAGAGGCAACAATTATCAGCAGGTTGACTGTGTTTTTCTTTTTTTTTTTTAATCTTTTCTTGGATGGCTTTAGACTGGGTACATACTCTAATGCTACTGTCCATCTCTCGAGGGTCTGGCTGAATGTCTGCCCATTGTACCAAGGAGTGTATTTGAAGCAGATAAGTATGTACAATACAAATGCGTTTTGTTAAACCTGATGGATGCTATTTTTCTTTAATAGATTTGTAGCCAACTCGCACAAAACCACAATGTATTCCCTTTCAAGGTGCTTTGTCCCTGCAGGTTTATTAAGGGTGCGTGGAGCTATCCCTCGGTCCCATTGAACAGTCTGTTACTCAAACACAACAGCCAACAAACGCCAGCTGCCTAGACAAAAATAGAAATCTAACCCTTTTATGCTACGTTTTAACAGAAAGGGATAGCCGTGTTTAATTAAAGTCATTGCTGTCTCATTGAAACAATGGAAACTCAAGTTCAAGTGGTGCTCTACTGATTTAAGATGATTTTACTGGCGTTGGGGACAATCCCCCCCTTTTCTGCCTCCTCTTGTGCAATGAATGTCTTCTGTTGGCATTATTTGTGTGAATGGGAAAAGACAGAGATGTCTATTGCCCTAGAAACACGATTACTGCGGCATTGCTGTGGGATAAGGTGTTTAATGTTATAAATGTATCCTATATATTTTTTTTTGCCAGTCATTCGCCATGGGGGATCTTTGTAAGTTTATAGTACCTCCCAGCAGGTGAAAAAGAGGAGTGTGTGTATTGGCATTCAAATATCTTTGTTGTAGTGTCAAGCACAGAATATTAACTTTCTACTTCTATATAACAGTATTATGTATTCATTCCTATTATTCACCCTGGCAGTCTAGTAATCTCATTTACTTTAATAGATTTTGTTTTGATAGATCAACAGCTTTCTGAAAGGACAGTAAGGCAAATTCCTTAGTTTTTTTTTAAATTGCTATGAAAAGTGATAATATCAAGGGAAAACCAAATCCAGAAACTCCATATCAGTGTTATAAATGTCAGATTTTATTATTTTAATCACATAATCTGCATATATAACTCTCTCTCTCTCTCTCTCTCTCTCTCTCTCTCTCTCTCTCTCTCTCTCTCTCTCTCTCTCTCTCTCTCTCTCTCTCTCTCTCTCTCTCTCTCTCTCTCTCTCTCTCTCTCTCTCTCTCTCTCTCTCTCTCTCTCTCTCTCTCTCTATGAGATTTTTTGTGTCAAACATGAATGCTATATTATATTATTTCATTACTTATAGCATGAAAATATAGAAAGTAAGCTTAACACGAATAACTAAAATCAGTTATTACATTGAAATAATTACAGACATTTGAACAGATATATGCAATTATTGCAAACATAACACAGGGTTGTCACTATTTTGATTTGAACCCTATACTTTTCATTCATAAATCAATTTAAATTTAGTGACTTAAAGGGCTTTAAAAAGTAGTTGTAGTGTCTGATTTCAATAAACTGTAACACTCCCAAGAAAAACACTTTACAGCCATTTTAGATGAGTTTATTCTATATTTAAGCTCTAAAAACAGAAAAGTTCTTAAACCAAATCCATTTTTGATTAACATGAAAGTGGATTTGTAAGTTTGCTAATAAAAAAGTAGTCACAGTCTAGGTTGGAAAACAAACAATGTAGATGTGGTCTTTGCCACCCAGTTGCATCATGCTTTTACCACTGGTGTGCTTTCTTTTTCCATGCGCGCTAATATGTAACAGTCAATAAAAACACTATGGAAAAGTCTGGGAGAAACCAAGCAGCAAGAAACCCATGAGCAAACAGGATGAAGAAAAAGAAGCCGTGCCCAACGGTAAGATGAAATAAGTGCAGAATGTGACTTGGAGAGATGTAAAAAATAATTTTAATCATCAATAAGCATGCAAAAGTAGGTAAAAAGGCCTCTGATGAGTTTCGCACCTGTGAAGGTGCTTTATCAAAGAGTCCCATGAGCCCTACATGATATCCACCCATATCTGCAACCTATATGCAGATATGTGATGGTTATATCAGTATTAGAATCATACGACAATAATTTGACCCATAATAGCAACATTAGCAAAGGTAAACATACATTAATTGCTAGGAGTTTAATTACATTTATTTAGGTGCATTCAAGTTACTCAGTAATGCACTCACTTCAAAAAACACTACTCATCTCTAATCAAGTTATTATATTGGAAGTACCTTTGAAGACCCACCCATATTCAGATAAAAACACATGCTACAACTAAAATGTAAGTGGTCATTATTTTATATATTTAATTAAGAAGTATCATGAATAACCGGGCACAACATAAATACAAAATAACCTGAGCGTATTATGTATGTATGTATGTATGTATGTCTTTATTTATATAGCGCCATTAATGTTCATAGCGCTTCACAGCAGTAATACACGTGACAGTCATATAAATAATAAATAACACAAATAACACATAAAGGGGAGAAGTGCTTCTGACATAAAAGTAACATTTAGGAAAAGGAGTCCCTGCTCTGAAGCGCTTACAATCTAATTTAGATGTTAAAGTGCATAGAGGAGAAGCATTATATCACTCAAAATACAGACACTGAATGGAATGTTCCTAGTTGCAGGGTAAGTATAAATATACATTTAGCAGAGTTTGCAATGCATATCACCCTACTACCCACTGCATAGTCCTCAGGTGAGGAAACAGTAAAGCGTCCACTGTTCGGTTTTAGTAGGTAAGGAAAATGGCACCTGTGAGTGGGAAAACGCCATGGAGCTCCATGCTGCACACTCGTCTACTGTCACATACCGAAGTGTGTGTCATATACCACAGTGTGCCCTATCTATGGAAGAGCTCTATACCCCCTTTAGGGGTATGCTTCTCATTTTTTACATTAGTTTGCATGACCTAGCTTTAGTAATTACTTTATTGCATTATTTCAGAGGCTCCTTTACCAGACCAGGAGGTGATTATAATAAAAGTGGTTATCTAAACTATGAGGTTAATAAAAGAGAAGAACATGTCACCATTGTGTCCCTTTTGATTCTTAACCTGTCCTTTTAAAATAAATTCGATATAGAATTACCACAAAACCTTTGGGGTGTAGCAGACACATGCATTTATTTTCTTAACTGGGTCTAACTCCCCATCCATAACAAAGAGGCCGGTTTGCTCTATTTAACCAAGAATACTATTTCCAGGCAGGTACATTTAAGGCAAAGTTTTCATGGATTTCCAAAAATAGAATCTGTACTCAGATAATATGTACTGTATCTGTATGTAAAAGAAGGGTGTGCCAGTTTCTGCTATAATTTAACTGGGACTGTAGAGTTATAATCCAGACTCTAGATACATCATGAACCTTCTGCTTTTATCCAGTTCTCATGAATAATTATATAAAACATCTGTCTTTGTTAATTGCTTTGCCAAAACATATTCTCTGTCCACTTTTATTAATCCTACAATTTGTAGTATTTTACAGGTGCAGTTAAGAACGACCAGTACGAACGTATGAGGGAGACCGGGTTACAGGGATTAATCTTGGTGACTGATGCTTTAAATATGTATTTGATTTTTTCATTTTTAAGTTTGAAGTGTTGCATTCACAGAGGACTCTGAGGGATTTGATAATTGAGTGCCTTCTTTCTGACACCTCTGCATTAAGATTGATACTAGCTCTTAGCAGTCAGGGAATCAAACTAGAAAAAAGGGTAAGGTACTTGCCCTAAAGTAAGATAAACCGATGGAGACAATGGCCGGAAGTCATGAAGCCGCAATGTGTGGGACATCACCACGGTTCTTGCAGAAACTGCTTTTGACTTGAACGACGGTTACCAGCAGAACGGGCCTGATGACCTGCACCGCGGCTTCATGACTCCTGGCCAATGAGAGGACTGTAATATCTCCAGGAACTTCATTTACATTGATTGCCAACCTTTCCAAGGCAGCTTTCAAATACTTATTTTTTAAGCTTCATTCATTGGGAAGGACGCGTTATATACTGTATATATACCACTGCTCTTCCTTCATTTTGATGTTCCTGTGACTGTGCCTTGGAGAGACCAATTCTGTAGAACCTTCATGAACCTCTCCAATTAGTATGAAAATACTGAGCTCTCCATTGTGTGCAATTAATGCACTTAAATGGGCAATCCCTTCTGGGACTAAAGTCAAACAATGCAAGTGACATGTTTAAGGGATTACATCAGGATTATTGATGTTTTTATGACTGTATGACACCTATAAGTATTTTAAAATAATTGGCTAAAGCTGGTTTGTTAACAAGGTGAGCTTAGTCTTTTGAGTGAGGGGGAATTGAATGAGCGGGGATCAGGAATTCAGTGCGAGGGGGAAATTGAGTGTGAAGGGAATGAGATTTGAGAGAGGGAGTGGGATTTGAGAGGGAGGGGGATTGAGGGAGTGGGATCGAATGAGAGGAGGGGTTTTGAGTGAGAGAGGAGGAGGCGGAGAGTGAATGAGCAAGAGAGGGTGTGTAAGAGAGGGAGGGGGAGAAGGGATGTAAGAGAGAGAGAGGGATGTAACAGAAGGAGATGGGTATGCGAGAAGGTGATGAAGAGTGAGAGAAGGAGAGGAAGAATGAGAGGGGTAGTGAAAAGAGAGGATAAATACATGGGGAAGGAAAAAGATGAGCAGGGGGAGTGTGAGGCGGGGGAGAGAAATAGAGGGGAGTGTGGAGGTGTGTGAGAGAGTGAGGAGGTGTGTGAGAGGGGGAAGTGCAAGGGAATAAGGAGGGCTTGCAAGGCCATCAAAATGGGAGTACCCGGTGGAAACTCTAGTCTTGGGAAAGCTGTAGGTGACAGTTTCACTATGTTTCAGCAAGCGCTTGCACAGCTGGGGTCCTGCTCTCTTATTATTATTACCAACCCCCCTTATCTTCTTTTGGTTCCCTGAAAAGGAGGAGGGTGAGCTAAGGGTAAAGAAAAAACATGATTGTGACGGTAGAGTCCCAGAGACCAATATTTTAAAGGTTAAGCCCAGTCTGTATATCCATCTACCTGTGGCTCATGTAGCCAGGATGTTGTAGGTTATCTCCAGTAATGTGTACGAAGACTTTATTGTATGTAGACTGTGTGTTGTAAACTGTGAAATGCATTACTTTGGTTCCTGGACATGCTGGGCTGGTAATTCGATTACCCAGTCTACATGCCCAGGAACCCGGGTTGGGCTGGTTCCACGGTGAGAGCGGAGACAAGGGAGTGTGGGAATGGGGAGTTCTCCTATCTGGAAGACGTTGGTTCGAAGAGCAGAACCATTGTCTACCCAGACAGAGGAGGCCTATCTAGTCTGGAGATTGCAAGCTGTCACTGATAGCACTGGGAGGTGCTGCTCTCATTCGTTGGTTCGTAATTTCCACCCTCCTTGCCTCAGCCTCCCCGTCACACCCCCAGCCAGGATGGCTAACACAGGCGAGTCCTCGAGCTATGATTGGTTGCCTTTCCAGCATCCGCACCAGGATTGGTCTCTGCCCTGAGCTCCATGATTGCCTATGGAGACCGGGAATCTAGAAATGCAGCGACCGATCTGAGCACCACATATCTCTCCTAGGATGGCATGCAGATAGACTATGCGGTGGGCTCTGAGGATGTGCCCGAGATGCTCAAAGTCGAGGCTGCTTGTACGCCGAGTGGGAGATTTGAACTTGCCTTGCTCCAACTTGCATTCAGTACTATAGTAATGTTTTGTTTTGGTCAGTGGTTAGTTTTGAGGTAAGGAAAACAATAGCTTTAGGTTCTTACAGATGCAGTGGCCATTATCCGATCATTTTGCGGGTTGTATTTTTTTGCATACCAGGTTATTGTGCATGATTTCTTGAAATTTTCCCGCGTTAAGACGCGAGTTTACCAGTGTTTTGATCGAGTGCAGAAAATTGCATTTTAGCGTTGTCTGCAATACCGTCGTGAAACTCAAGTCGATGATCGCGAGTTTTTGTCTTAAAAATCTAACTGCAATTAAACTTGTCTTTTATTGCCGGACAGTACTTGTTTTCTTTGTTCAGGATAATAAAGTTAAAAGGAAAAATACAACGTCGCCTTTTCTTATGAATGTAAAACGTTTATTCCTTGCATGCGTGTATGTCAAATTGGAACCTTGTTGAAATGCATATGCGTGTCATCACATTTCTGCGCATGTGTGTCATTATGTTCCTAATTAAAGTACTGTACAGTAAGATACAGTGCATTTCCTCACGGAGTCGCTAGATATCTGTTAAACAGTAGTAAAGTACTGCTGTTAGTGTATATAAATAGTGAAAAACACTTATTTTCTAGGTTTATATAGTACTTTGTCATACTGTATTCTGTACAGTATGTCAATGATGCATTTTTATATATTTAAATGCCTTTAGAACTTTAGGTATAGTATTACTGTAAGTCTATAGACAGTAAAAACATGAACACACCAACAAGTATATTTAAAGAATTAATTTTTTTATTTGTACAGGATAATAAAGGAAAAAATAAAAATACAAAAATACAACGTCGCCTCTTCCTCAAAATTTGCAATCTTGTCTTTTTCTTCTTCAGAATGGCTGGTGCTTCTTGGACATCTGTGTCTGTAAAGAAAGAGACAATATTCTATATTATCAATTGCACCTACATTATGCAAAACTGATTTTTGGGGGGTTTGGGGAGAAAGGGTCTGACATGGGAAACAGTACATTATGACTACATTGTGCCTACATATGAAAAAACTATTAAAACATGACACAAGTTCAGTCCATTAATATACAGTATCTTCTGCTTTTTGCATGACATGGGGTATAGCACTTTACATTAGGACTAGCGTTTCCTGCACCAAGGAGGGTGGGGGGGGGGGGCATTCCTGTATGTTGTCTTTGCCCAGCTCCCTGATGAAGTGCGCATGCACACGAAACGCGTTGGATTTCACTTCCTGAGCTTCTGTCACGAACACTTGCAGTCTGCGTGTCACGCGCATCCGTTTTGTAGCAGTAAAAAAAGGATTTGCCCCCAAAGCACACCTCCAGCGACAGACGATCGAACCAGGAGGTGTTGCAGCGCCGGAGCGGTTTTCAAATCAGCACGACGCCACTGGTGGACAAGCTGCTACATTCCTATGTCCATAATCCACCGCGCATTTACTTCTGAATTGTCGTGAGTAGGATTTTGGTTTTAGATCAACCGGACCAGCTGCCTGCTGTTGTGTTCTCAACTGTATTTTATAATCACTTGTTGTATTAAAATTAGCTCTTTCATTTAAGTCAGCCTTGCCTGTATCTGTCTTAGTTGTTTGTCTTGTGTTTGTACTGTATGTCCCTCTTAGTAGCAGTTTGCACTATGATTTATTTTTCTGCTTGACTCCACATATTACGTCACATCTGGTCATGGTCACAACTTTGGAAGTACAAGACTGGAGGTGGATCTGTGTGTTCCGGTCCAATTGGATCTCAAATAGACTATCTTTGGACATTTTTAGGCGCCGGTTTGTATTTTGTTTTTTTGTGTATTATAACTAACTTTGTTTTTGGGTCAACATACTTGCCTTATTATTTTAAGGGATCTAAGTATTGTTTTACACTAATAATTATTGTTTAGTTCTTAGCGCTATTATCACCATTTTTTTTCCAGCTCCAGACATGCATATGCAAAACAGAAATAGAAACAAATTATTATACCATGACGCCAGTACAGTCCATTATTATACAGTTCGGTATCTTCTGATTTTTGGGGGGTTGGAGGAGACAAAGCCTGCATGAAATGGGGTACAGTACTTTACATTAGGACTACAGGTTTACATAAGGTTTTTTGGAGTTTGGGGGGAAGGGACTTGGCATGCATGGATTGGAGCACTGTGTCTTACCTGGCAGTATTGCTGGGAGCTTTTCCTGCACCAAGGAGGGGGGGGGGGGAATTCCTGCACATTGTCTTTGCCCAGCTTCAGACATGTAAAATAGAAAATAAGCATTAAACAATGAAATAATTTAAAACAATCAACTGTCTTTTTTTTAGATTACAAACATTGGCGGCTCATCTATATTTTTAAATAAATGTATAACTAGTAGTTGTCAAACAAGTCAATGGACATCCAGGGAATTGCCCTTGTATGCCTCAAAAGGGCATTGATGCTGTCCCTCACGGTTCTCACAAGATGACTGGTAACATTAAAATAGCGATTCACTTCTTCCATAATTGTTCTCCTTAAATTTGCCGGAAGACCCATCTTGTATTTATTGCCTTCACAATTGACATTTTGGGTCCACTCTCAGTACATCTCAAAACTGACCTGGCGTTTAATGATGAACTGGGCATATTTCTGGGGTAGACGACGACATCTGATCTTGTATTTCACACGGACACTCGAGTGCAGGTCTCTCAGCATGAAATCTGGGACCAGTACAATCCTGGGTGCTGGAGCGGTTGTGCTTCTGGCAGCGGGCGGGAGTAGATGGTATGGGAGGATGCGGGGTTGCCATCTGCTCCAACAGAAGGGTATATGTGTATCCTGGAAATGGAGGCAGTGATCATGGGGGGTCCCGTTGTGTGCTTGGTGTTGGAAGCGTGAAGGTCAAATCCAGGGATTGAGAGGGTGCACAGGGGGGGTGGGTATGCAGTTCCTCCATGGGAGAATGAGGCGTCTCCAGGTCACCCTCCTGCTCCTGCGTCAGACATACAGGGGCAGGGACTCCAAGCAAAGAATAGAGCCCTGTGATGTCCCACTCAATCTTATCCAGACGAACACCCATGCACCTATCCATATTCTCCATGCACTCCAAAAGACGATCCATCTTGGCCTCCATTCTGTCCCTGTATTGCTCTGTTGAGTTGACAGTGATTTCTATACCACTAAGAACATTCAGCATGTGGACAACTGATCTGGATCTGGGGCAAGGAGTGCTGGTTTCATCTGGAATAACATCTGTGTGGCTGGGTGTTGGAACAGGTGAGCAGGGGACTTCGGGATGAACATCGGCATGGCTGGGTGCTGGATGAGGTGATATGGGGGCTTCTGCATGAACATCTGCATGGCTGGGTGCTGGAGGAGTTGAGCTGGAGGCTTCAGCATGAACATCTGTGTGGCTGGGTGCTGGAGGAATTGAGCAGGGGGCTTTGGGACAAAGATCGGGATGGCTGGGTGCTGGAGGAGGTGAGCTGGAGGGTTCCGGACCAGCATCAGTGGACAAAGGGTCAGATCGGGCGGATGTTTGGGAATTGGTAGCGGTGGGTGATGGCAGTGAAAGTCTGGGACATCCAATTCGGCTTCGGTGGGTGCAGGGGCACTTCTGGGGCCCATCCAAACAAGTTGATCATCATTGATTTTGGCCATTTTCGTATTCACATACAAAAGGTCAGGGTTCCTTGCCCTTGGAGCCTTCAGAACCTTTTCTTTAGGCACCTTTGGCTTTGGCTTAGAAACAGCTTCCGACTTTCGCTTTCTTGTGGTCGGCAGAGCAGAAGAAAGCAAGTTCCTGCGTCCATAGAATCGGGGTTGATCCATGGAAGCAGATGGAAGAATGCACAATACAGTATCTGTACAAGAGCTCATTCAGATAGAAATCAGCGTGTGGAGGCTATGCAATTTGTGTCACCTTTTATGCACTGTGTCCCTATTTGAATTTTTTGGCGGGCATGGACATCAGCTGCAAGTGTTAAAAGTGGCCGTATACGTAACCTGTAGAGCGAGGTCCATTACATTACAAATACACCATCACTTCTGTTGATTCAATGCATATTGAATATGCATCGAATAAATATCGGATATACATTCCTCTGTGCTTGATTTATTTTCTAAAGCAGCGATGCCGAGGAAAGTTATTTCAAAGGATCTCAGCATGAGAATACAGGATATGTACAAGAGAGGACACGGAATTTTACAGATCAAACGCTGGTTACTTAGTTCGTGCCTCGATTTAGCACAAAGCACTGTCAGCTATCATGCCCATGGTCAGACAAAAAGTGTAAAGCAGAGCCCACCAGTCACAACAGAGTACATATTTTTGTTTTCATTCTGCAATTACTGTATTACTTGTATAAGCTTCATGCATATCAAAATAATTTTTTTACATGTTTTCTTTGCAATTATTTTAGAGCCAAAAAATTATTTACTACTTTTAGAAGTGTAATTGTAAATATGTGTCATGTACTTGTTTTGAATTATTTTTGGGCCTAACAAATTGTTCTCTTTTCCTTTAAACTGTAGGATAGCAATGCGTCTGGTGGATGAAATCAGCGAGGCTAATGATGAGCGATGTGCAGCAACAGTCAAGAATCTCAATATCACAACATCTGAGACCAGCATCAGGGTGATGAGACGCCAATTGGGATGGAAATATGGACGTATCAAGTAAGTGTCTTACTGTAATAACGTACAGTATATTGCAATAGTATGCAGAGTAACAGAATAGGGTTGATACTGTACTGTAATTACTGTGCCAAAGTTAGGACAGTATAGGTAAAGTGTTGTACAGTACAATACTGTACTTTAGGTAAAAGTGTGGTTTGACTGTACAGTACCTGTAAAATTCTTCCTTGTCATTACAAAGCATATCCTATGATAAGGGAGGCCAACAAGATAAAAAGAGTGGACCAAGCACGGACATGGATAGAAAGTGGTGAGACTTTTCAGGATGTCATCTTTTCTGACGAGACAACTGTAGCTCTTGAGAGATTTGCCACTTTTGCATTCCACAAAAAAGGACGCCTATCTCTGAAGCCGCGGCCAAAGCACCCACTGAAGATGCATGTGTGTGGTGCGATCTCTAGAAATGGACCAGGATGCATAATCATATTTGAGGTTAAAATAATGCACAAAGTCACATGCTGTAGCCTTATGCAGCATACAACTGTAGTGTATTCTGTACCCTAATGTTTAGCTTTTCATAATTTTTTCTTTTCTTGTTCCAGGAATCACGGATAAAGTATTTTTCCAAGAGCAAATTGTCACCCGTATTGTTAAATACATTAGGCATGATTTCCCATCTGTGGCCACCGGTTCTTCTAGGACAATGACCCTAAACATACCGCCTCTAGTCACTATATTCTTGCGAGCGGGATCAACTGGGTTAAGATGCCACCGGACTAAGTGCTCCAGTGTACAATAACTGTTTCTCATTGTTTTAAACTGTTTTTATCTGTTCAAATAATTTGCCATTTTTTCCCCTCCCATTCCAGATCTAAACCTCATAGAACTGGTGTGGCATGCGCTGAAGGATCATATAAGAAAGGTTGATAAAACGTCCAACAAGGAGGAATTAATAAAAGGAATAAAGAGTTTCTGGAACGACATACTCACTATACAAAAATGCTACAACTATATATGCTGACATATATATGAGCAGCGTTTTGCCTGTTCTTTTAGAGGGTAATGGAAATGCTACTGGCATGTAGTAAGGTACTGTACTGTACTGTAGTAAGGTAAGTACAGGTATAGTAAGTATAGTACAGGTATGTATGGAACTGACAATAACCTGTTTAAATATTAGCTTTACTGTATATTAAAGGTAAATGAATGTTAACGATTTTAAGTCTGCGCTTACTCTCCACTTTGTATATATTATGCAGTATACAGCATGTACAATATTTGTATTAGGCATGTGTGTATTACCTACTATTTCTAAAAATTCATTATAGTTTACAGGTACGGTAAGTTATAATTTATTCCTTTTGTGTGGCTGTCAGTAGTGTTAAACAGTCAAGGCCTTCAATTCACTAATCCTGAAGCCATTTTTTCTTTCTCAGGAGATGCTGCACTACTGGAAGGGGGGGGGGGGGGGGTGTCCAAGCTTATTGTACTGTGTGCATAATAACAGTCAATAGTTTATCATAATCCCCCTCTCTTTCAATGACAAAATATACCAGGTGAGGTGACTCAGCTAAACCCCATGGAATTAAAAACCATAATAGCCAAAGCCTGAAAAATTATGTGTCTTTGTGTGTGAATGTCCTATTGTGAGGGGGGGAGGTTCAACTAAATTAGTCTGTCTTTGTCTAATGCTGTGATGAGTGAGTGTGCAGGATTACAGTAGAAAGAAATCCTTGGAACTGTTCTAAAATATAATAAACGTTATCACTCCCTTGAGACCATGTTTGTGTGTATGTGTGATATTTCCATAAACACTATGAAAAGCAGACCAAGTATGCGTGTGAAACCAGGCAAAGTAATTACTCAGCCAAGAACCCAAGGCTCAAACATAATGTGTCTTTCTTTTTTTTTTTTCAACCAAAAAAGTTTTTATTGAGTGTATGGTACAATCATCACATACTCTACCAACCCATTGTCGTATATAACAGTACGCATAACAACTCATTTTGTATTTGGACTCACAAAAGACATACCGGGGTTACGCACAGACCAACCAGACTTACAACCAGACTACACAAGGGAAGAGGTAGGGAGGGGGGGGGGAGGGGTGAGGCTGCCACAGAAAGGCTCCGGATCAACTGGGCTCGTCCTGGAGATTACGGTCACAGAAAGGCTCCGGGTCATTTGGGCTTTGAAGACTTCAGGTCCGTCAGATCTCGGGCTAGCTGCTATCTTAATGTTTGCGTACGTCCGCGAGTGTGTACACTAGCCCCTGCCCACTCACTTTACTGCCGAATTTAGTTGTCCCTCTTTGCTGACTGTATTCTATGTCTCCCCGTCAGCCACACTCATCCAAGGAGAACGCGTCTAGAGCTATTAAAGCAGTATGTTGGAGGCATTGATCCCTGGGATATCGTTCAGGGCCAACCACGGAGCCCAGACTTTTAGAAAGTTTGTGCCGGTGTCGTTAACCAGACTTGTTAACTGTTCCATCCGGCAAACATGCCAAATTCTGTTTCTGATTTTTGGGATATTTGGTAGTTCGGGCTGCTTCCACAATGCTGCGATTTCGCACCTCAGGGCAGTTGCAAAATGTGCAATTAATTTGTGCTCTGACCTGTTTAACCCCAGGGTGCGTCTGGCCAGCAGAAACAAGCAGGGGTCTAAAAGGATCGCGCAATCGAGAATTCTCTGGAGCCAATTCCTGATATCCTCCCAGATTGGGAGTATATTGGTGCAACCCCACAGCATGTGCAGCAAGTCTGCCTGCTCCCCACATTGTTTGGGGCACAATGGAGGGTAGCCCCTGACAAACTTTGATAATCGTAATGGGGTCAAATACCACCTCATCAGGACCTTATACGCGTTCTTCTTCAATGTCGTGCAGATTGAGCTCTTAGCTGCCGCCAAGACAATATAGTCCCAGTCCTCGTCCTCTAGTGTGTCACCCAGATCTCTTTCCCATCTGTTCTTATACTTTAGTGTCACGTCGGCGTCAGGAGTCGGACAGACTACCGCCTTGTACATTGTAGAAATAAGTCCCTTGGTTCCTGTTCCAGTAGAACAGAGCTGTTCAAAATTAGTGCGTTGAGCTCGAATGGGAAATTTATCATAGAAAGCTCTGAGCTGGAGGTATCTAAAGAATTCTGAATTTGGAACTGATTTTTCAGACTTAATTTGCTCAAACGGTTTGATAGATATTCTACCCTCCAGGTGTAAAAGGCGAGTGTAGCCCTTCTGTGTCCATATAATAAAATCTTTCTTCTGCAGGCCCGGAGCGAAATCAGGGTTTCACAAAATTGGGGTCATCAAGGAATGTTGTCTCATTAAGACATGTTTATATTTGCTTTTGTCCCATACTGCCAAAGAGTTGACAATCGCGGGGAGCGGGTGTTTGAAGTCCTTGCGGACCTTATTTGAGAGCCAGAGCAGGTCCTGCAATGCCACCGGGGCACAGCAGGCCGCCTCCAGCTCCACCCATCGCCTCCGACTAGGGTGGGTGTGCCACTGGATAATTTGGGTCAATTGGGCCGCTCTGAAGTATGATAACAGGCAAGGTACCGCTAATCCTCCTCTTGTTGTGGGCCGAATTAGTGTGCTAGTTTTGATGCGGGGGGTTTTATTACCCCAGACAAATTTCACCATTGCGGACTGTAACCGAAGGATCTCTTCCCTGATTATAGGGACCAGAAGAGTCTGAAATAGGTACAGAATTCTGGGAAGGAGATTCATTTTTAGAGATTGAATCCTGCCAATCCAGGATATGTTGTACCCTGCCCATTTCCGGAGATCTTCCTTCAGTGTCCGTATTAGTCTGGGGTAATTCGCCTTATAGAGGGTGCCTGATTGCTTCGTGATATTTATCCCTAAATATTTTATGGAGGAGGTTTGCCATTTGAATTCAAAGTTCATCGTGATCAGTTTCTCGGTGGCCTTAGGTAAGTTGATATTTAGGGCTTCTGATTTTGCCTGGTTAATTTTGAACCCAGATATCGCATTAAATTCCCCTAGCAATTGAAAGACGTTCGGCAGAGAGGTGAGGGGCTGTGATAGCGTGAGTATCACGTCATCAGCGTACAGGGCCACCTTATGTGGCTGGTCGCTAATTTGGATTCCTGCTATATTCGGGCTGAGGCGGTTGTGCGCCGCTAGGGGTTCGATGCATAGCGCAAAGAGAAGGGGTGACAGAGGACAGCCTTGTCTGGTGCCGCTCTTAATCCGGAATTCTTCCGAGGGGAAGCCCTGGTGTCTGACCTTCGCCGTCGGTCCCCGATACAGAGCGAGAATTGCCTCTATCATTCTCCCACCCAAGCCGAACGCTCCCAGCGTCTCTCTCAAGTAGGGCCAATCAATTCTGTCGAACGCTTTTTCTGCATCTAAACTAAGCACCATAGACGGGATATGTTTTTTTTGCGCCAAATCAATCAAATCTATAATCCGTCTGGTGTTATCAGCTGCTTGTCGACCACATATGAACCCCACTTGATCAGGATGGACCAACTTGGACAACACCTGGTTAAGGCGGTTAGCTAAAAGTTTGGAAAAGATTTTTGTATCTGAGTTTATTAAAGAGATGGGCCTATAGCTTTTACAGTCCGCTGGGTCCTTTCCTTGTTTGTGAATTACTGAGATAGATGCCTGGAGCATCGAGCCCGGGATGGGGGCACCATCCAGGAAGGAATTACACAGTTTTAGTAGATGAGGAGCTAATATTTTGCGAAATTTCTTATAATAGAGATTGGAAAAGCCATCTGGGCCTGGGGCCTTGGCTGCTTTTAATGACTTCATTACCTCTAGGAGTTCCTCGATAGTAAAGTCTGCCTGTAGTGCGTCCCTCTCCTCTCTGGTCACTTTAGGCAATTGAGCCTCTGTTAAGAACGTCTTTAGTCGTGCTTTTGTGGTTGGCGTGTGTGCCACCTTCGCCCCATCGTAAAGGGTTTCATAATATGTTTTAAATTCATTAACTATTTTTTTGGGGTCAGAGGTCAGTTCCCCCTGCTCTGTTCGAATTGTCTGAATTTGGGAGACTTGGTTTTTGTCTCTTAGTTTGTTGGCAAGTAGGGTATCTGGCCTGTTTGCTTTCTCAAAAAATTTCCGCTTAGACCATGTCAGCTCCTTTTCAGCACGGGAGGTCAGCAAGATATTAAGTTTGGTTTTAGTGTCTAGCAACTCCTTAAGGGTCATTGCATCTTTGTTATTTTTATGCCGAGCTGAGAGGACTGCCAATTCTGCTTGTAACTGATTGATTTTTTTGTCCTTCTCCCTCTTTCGCCTGCTTGCAATCCTTATGAGCTCTCCTCTCAGAGTCGCCTTATGGGCTTCCCATAGGGTAGCCTGCGAAGTCACGCTTCCCGTATTCTCTTGAAAATATTCCCTGATTCTATCCCCTACATTTTGTGCAATTTCGGGGATTTTTAGTAAAACTTCATTAAGTTTCCAGTTCGCTCCTGGTCTGTCCAGAATAAAATCGGAGCACCGCAGCTCTATCGGCGCATGATCTGACCACGAAATATCGTGGATGCCCGAGTGGGAGATCTGTGAAACCATTCTACTGGATACAAAGAGGTAGTCTATCCTACTATATCTGTCATGTGGGTGGGAGTAGAATGTAAATCCTTTGTCCTGGCGGTGCTGTTCCCGCCATATATCTAAAAGGTTATTAATTCTCAGCCCTCTATTCCAGGTTTGTCTGACCTTTGAGTTAGCTTTGCCACTCGGGGTGTATCTATCCATTACTGGATCTAGTGTCTGGTGTCTTTCTTTTTTAACAAAGGTCCCATGGCCGGTGGAGGTGTGGATAACAAGTTGAATGCCTTTTGCTTGGCTTTGTGAGGGTGGGGGGTGGGGGGTGGGGGGTGGGGGGGAGGTGCAACTAAATTGTTTCTTCTTGGTCTAATGCTCGAATGAGCATGCAGGATTACAGTAGATTGAAATCCTTGTAACTATTTTGAAATTTAAAAAAAGTTATCACTCCATTGAGACTATGCAACATCATTGATAAAATTAAAATGTTGTGATTTTAACAATGTAAAAAAATATGTGTGTGTGTGTGTGTGTGTGTGTGTGTGTGTGTGTGTGTGTGTGTGTGTGTGTGTGTGTGTGTGTGTGTGTGTGTGTGTGTGTGTGTGTGTGTGTGTGATATTTCCATAAACAGTATGACAAGCAGATCAAGCCTACCCAAAGTTATAGGTTTTGAATAGTATCCCGCCCTCAATTTTTTTAGTGTATGCCATCTCTTAGAGAAATAAAAAGGAAGTGATTTTATGAATATAAAGATTGATAAAATATTTTAAAAATGCATCACATAATGTTTTCTTAAAATTACTCATTTATTAAGTCCTGGTCGAGAAAATTTTCTAAAAAAATTATATGCCTTTTTTTTTTAACTTGAAATTCACATTGGCAGTGGTCAGTCTAGACAAATCACAATGCAGGACTTATCACCCATGTACATGCGTGTGAAACCAGGAAAATATATTTCTCAGCCAAGAACCGAAGCCTGAAATCAAATAAAAGTTATCACTCCCTTGAGACCATGTTTGTGTGTGTGTGTGTGTGTGTGATATTTCCATAAACAGTATGAAAAGCAGACCAAGCCTACCCAAAGTTTTAAGGTATTAAATAATAAACAATAAATATAGCATAAGTTATTAATATTTATTTTTGGGGTTTCTTACCCGAATTAATTACACATGCAAAATCTATTACTGCAAAATGCAACATAATTGATCAAATAAAACAGTTGTGATTTTAACAATGTAAAAATTGATTGAAAATGAGAACATAGCATCATACTGTATATGGTTTTGTATTGTATAAAGCTCACAATTATTCTCTCCTTCTCAAGAAAAAAAAGAATGTCCCTTTAAATTTTTTTTGGTTTCTGTTGGATTTCTAAGTTTCTAAGTTCGATTCATAATGCGCATGTGCACATGGAACAAGGAAATGGAAATTTCTCTACCTGCAAGCCAAATCATGAAACCGTTGTCTTTGTGTTCTCATGGCCCGTGAGAGGTGTTGATAGCTAGTCCCATGCCTTTGTCTTGTGGGGTTGGTGAGATGCAACTGAATTGGTCAGACTTAGAGTATTGCACGGACATCGTGAAGGATTAATAAACAACTGTTGGAACTGTTTTAAAATGTGGTAAAAAGTTTTCACTCCCAGAGACCATGTTTGTGTGTGTAATATTTCGATAAACAGTATGAGAAGCAGACCAGGCCTAGCAAAACTTGAAGTTATTCAATAGAATCCGCCCCCCCCTCAAATTTTTTTATTAATCTTTATTTATTTTTGGGGTTTCTTACACGAATTAATTATACATGCAAAGTCTAATTATACTGCAAAATGCAACATCATTGATAAAATTAAAATGTTGTGATTTTAACAATGTAAAAATATATTGACTATGAAAACATTGCATCATATAAGGTGGAATAAAAGAAAGCAACATCTCGTTGTGAAATGTTAGTACAGGTTATGACATAATTGAATCGATCACATACTACAGTACTGTACAGTGCATAGTGTGTTGTCCAAAATAATAGCATGCAAAGTTTTAAAAGTGTGAAGCTGGTAATACTGACTGTATAATGTAAAAAAGGCAACGTTTTAAAAAAGCGATATTAGAGTTCCACCGAACTTCATCCGTATCTTTTCATGCTCGATTTCAAAGTTTCTTTTCTGGAAAAAAATTATGCTATTAATTCCGGTAGTGCGCATGCATCAAGTCGCGCTCTAATGTGAATGTGTACAAGCATTGATATGGCAGGTATACACTACTGTAGTGTCATTGGGAATTAAAGTTACTACTTTATAGTGTAACACTGTATAGTACTGTACATTATATGAGCCAATGTCAGAGGTTTATTGTGAGTACAAGCTGGGGTCACTCATGTAGTCTGCATTACAGTTGACAGGTGCCTGCTGAAGATGGTAATCAGGCCGGGCCAGGTAGCAAGGATTGTGGTTCACCAGGTTTTCAGTGACGGTCGGCCCGTTATTGTAATAGTATTGGTAAGCCGTGTTGGTACATTGCATGGTCGGGAAATATGAATCTTAAATGAATTAAACCGGACCTCCTTTTTAAGTCGCCATGAGCAGACATACCAGCAAAAGCTGGGAACACAGACCAATATCCTCTGGTACTTCCAGGAGGAGGGTCTGTGCGAAAAAAGCAATCCTCATTAGTTAAAGTTGGCCTTATTGAATGCTTCCACCCACAATGGTTTGGTGAAAATTTGAAAAAAATCATAGTTCTATATAATATAATCGTATATCTCTGCTAAAGTCGCCTTCTTATCTGTTCCAGCATTAATTGCAGAAAATATTAAAAATGCATAACTACAGTTCAGTTTAGTATAAGGACTTGACATGATGTTGAGTGTATGTATATTCAGCAATTGTGCGGGCACATCAATTGAGAATAATGTACAAAACATTGTGTTTAGATACTTAAATTATGAAAACACCTACATTTGATAACGTCTTCAGCGACCAAGGTCAATTTACAATGGATCACTGTGGTAGACTCTGTTATTATCTGGTTTTCAAACACCTGCAAATTGACTAAAGTACATACAGTAACTGTACTATCTACTGGATAGTGCAAAGGGAATGCATTTTTGCCATCTGGCGGATACGCGAAGAACTGCACCCAAACAAATCAGAACCCAGGTCATTCAAAGAAATCAACAACGGTAAACACAGGTGTTATTGGTGTGATTGGCGGTGTTCATGACAGCGTTCATGGAAGAATGACGTGTGAATCCCACATAGAATACAGCAGACTTTACGAAAACGACTCTGAGACATGATCGGATAACGGCTGCTGCACCCGTATGTCACCTACTAAGGTTTAAAGGAAAAGGTGCAGATGAATTAATGAAAGTATAAAGAGGACGAGATGCATTTATTCTTACAAACATGATACAGTAAAAAATACAACTTGTGAGCAAATTCACATGTCTCAGACAGGTCGACAACCCTGTCTTTCCCCATTATCTCTTAGCATGCATTGCTTCCACTGCAGCCAAGGATTCTGGGAAATGACATGCTAATGTTACTCAACTGCTAAAACTCTGACTCATGCCCTCATTCTCTCCCGTCTTGATTACTGTAACCTCCTGCTGTCCGACCTTCCTGCCTCTCACCTGTTTCCCCTACAATCTATCCTAAACGCTGCTGCCAGATTCACTCTACCCTTTCCTAGATCTGTCTCAGCATCTCCCTTCATGAAATTCCTCTCCTTGCTTCCGATCAAATCCCGCATCTCACACTCCATTCTTCTCCTCACTTTTAAAGCTTTACACTCTTCTGCCCCTCCTTACATCCCAGCCCTAATTTCTCATTATGCACCATCTAGACTCTTGCGTTCTTCTCAAGGATGTCTTCTTTCTACCCCCTTTGTATCTACAGCCCTCTCCCGCCTTAAACCTTTTTCACTGACTTCCCCACACCTTTGGAATGCCCTTCCCCTCAGTACCCGACTAGCACCCTCTCTATCCACCTTTAAGACCCACCTTAAGACACACTTGCTTAAAGAAGCATATGAATAGCACTGTGTATATTCTGAACACATGATACATAAAGTTTGGCCCCTGCAGATGCACTTACCAGAACTCCCTCCTACTGTCTCTGTACATTCTCCTTACCTACCAATTAGACTGTAAGCTCCTCGGGGCAGGGACTCCTCTTCCTTAATGTTACTTTTATGTCTGAAGCACTTATTCCCATGATCTGTTATTTATATTATCTGTTATTTATTTGATTACCACATGTATTACTACTGTGAAGCGCTATGTACATTAATGGCGCTATATAAATAAAGACATACAATACACACAGTGTCACCTTTTACTTCATATCTATTTGAACATGGACCCTTATAAGCATACGACTTCCGTATTACACACATTTTCAGCACAGCCTGGGTTAAAGATGTGCATAGTCAGTAAACCTACACACAGACAGCTGTTTCAACCTTTTGGGTCTCTTCAGTGTGAGGCCGGTTATACTGGCTTTGCAATGTGAGACTGGAATAAGTTACAAACATGCTAGAAATGCCTTTATATTTTGCTCATCTTAAAAACACATTTGCTTGCAGATTTTATTTTTTCATTGTTTATTATTTTGCCATGTTTAATAAAATATCAAACCCAAACCTCTACCAATGGCATCTCCAATGAGATTCTTCTTACTAGTGTAAGCAATACATGGATAAACCCCAATCTATGGGGTAGATCCTTAGAGCTCTGTTAGTGAGTTAACGAGACGTTAACTTCAGTTAATGTATCGTTAAGTGATAACGGGATCTTCAAAGCTCAGTAATGATGCATTAAGTGCTGTTTTCAGCCGTAAGGTGTCCCTCCATTTCTATAACGGATATTAATGCTAATGATATGCAAATGACCTCATCAGTGATAGTGGTTATTAAGCTACTCTCCTTATTTGTCTCTACTATAGAGCAGTGGATATTATATCACACTCTTATTATCTGAATAGAGTGTAGAAAATTATTGCATTCGTATTCAATAGTACTTGGTCGTTCCAGAACACCTACCAAAATGTTTTCCCTCATTGTATCCAATTTGTGTTTAATGATCGTTTTAATACCCCTTATTTTAACTTGGATATTGATTAAAATTGATTTTAATATTATTCATAAATCACCCAGCAGGTGGGAGAATTCCCTTACTGGGTTTCTTTCTCTTACTCAGTTTTGCCTATGCTAATAAGATCACTAACGGCCCCTTTTTTTTGCATATACTTAGCTTTGTGGATACCCATTAAACTGTGGAACACTAACCTGTTTAAGTAACGTCACGTTAGTAATCCCAGATTTAACCAAGGTCTGTGGGTCTTCCCCTATTTACCAATCTGTGCCATCAGGAATTTTTAAGATGTATAGTAATGAAGGGAGAGTTGCTGTCCCATGAGTGGTACACATAGGGAGGATATATAGTCATTAAAATACAATTTGTGAGCCAGAGCATCATAAAAAATGCATACAAATGTTACACCAAGTTTCACCTGGTGTAATTTCACTGTTTCAAGCAGTATTTCTAGCACATCATTACAGTTAATTGTGATGCTATGTGTTATGAAATATAATGGAGCGAATATGTTATTTTTAAAAGAATTCAAGATGCAAGCCAATGTGCAGCTTACCGAAGAAGCCCCCATGTCTTTCCCAAGCATTCTGCACACCAGACTTTACTAGGGATTTTATGGACTAGATCTTAGCTGATCTGCCGGGTCGAATGGAGCTGAATCACAACTTTTGCTGTATTTATGCCTTTTTAATATACAGTCATGTGAAAAAGAAAGTACAACCTCGTTGAATTCTATGGTTTTACGTATCAGGACATAATAACAGTCATCTGTTCCTTAGCAGGTCTTAAAATTAGGTAAATACAACCTCAGATGAAAACAACACATGACATATTACACCGTGTCATGATATATTTAACACAAATAAGCCAAAAGGGAAAAGCCATGTGTGAAAAACTAAGTACACCTTATGATTCAATAGCTTGTAGAACCACCTTTAGCAGCAATAACTTGAAGTAATCATTTTCCGTATGACTTTATCAGTCTCTCACATTGTTGTGGAGGAATTTTGGCCCACTCTTCTTTACAACGTTGCTTCAGTTCATTGAGGTTTGTGGGCATTTGTTTAAGCACAGCTCTCTTAAGGTCCAGCCACAGCATTTCAATCGGGTTGCGGTCTGGACTTTGACTGGGCCATTGCAACACCTTGATTCTTTTCTTTTTCAGCCATTCTGTTGTAGATTTGCTTGTGTGCTTTGGATCATTGTCCTGTTGCATGACTCAATTTCGGCCAACCTTTAGCTGTAGGACAGATGGCCTCATATGTGACTCTAGAATACTTTGGTATACAGAGGAGTTCATGGTCGACTCAATGACTGCAAGGTTCCCAGGTCCTGTCGCTGCAAAAACAAGCCCAAATCATCACCCCTCCACCACCGTGCTTGACAGTTGGTATAAGGTGTTTGTGCTGATATGCTGTGTTTGGTTTTCGCCAAACCTGGCGCTGTGCATTATGGCCAAACATCTCCACTTTGGTCTAGTCTGTCCAAAGGATGTTGTTCCAGAAGTCTTGTGGTTTGTTCAGGTGCAACTTTGCAAACCTAAGCCGTGCTGCCATGTTCTTTTTAGAGAGAAGAGGCTTTCTCCTGGCAACAATTCCAAACAAACTATTCTTGTTCAGTCTTTTTGTAATTATACTGTCATGAACTTTAAGATTTAACATGCTAACTGAGGCCTGTAGAGTCTGAGATGTAACTCTTGAGTATTTTGCAATTTTTCTGAGCATTGCACGGTCTGACCTTGGGGTGAATTTTCTGGGACGTCCACTCTTGGGAAGATTGGCAACAGTCTTGAATGTTTTCCTCTTTTGAATAATCTTTCTCACTGTAGAATGATGGACTTTAAATTGTTTGGAAATGGCCTTATAACCCTTCCCAGATTGATGGGCAGCAACTATTACTTCTCTAAGATCATTGCTGATGTCTTTCCTCCTTGGCATTGTGTTAACACACACCTGAATGCTCCAGACCAGCAAACTGCTAAAACTTTGGCTTTTATAGAGGTGGTAAAACTTGCTGATGATCAATTAATCAAGGGCATTTGCTTATCAGCACCTGTCTGCTACGTAGCATCTTAATTCCTATGGAAGCAGTAAGGGTGTACTTAGTTTTCACACATAGCTTCTCCATTTAGGCTTTATTTTTGTTAAATAAATCATGACACGTGTAATATATCATATGTTGTTGTTCATCTGAGGTTGTATTTACCTAATTTTTAGACCTGCTAAGGAACAGATGATTGTTATTATGTCCTGATATGTAAAACCATGGAATTCAAAGAGGGTGTACTTTCTTTTTCACATGACTGTATGTTCTCTTTTTTTATGCTCCATAACTTTAGTTACAATATTTACATTATTTTCATATTTGTACTTTTATCATTCTATTGTATTATATTATGTTTGGTTTAAAAATTGGTAAGAATGACTGCGAACTGACTACCATAATGCGCTACCTTTTTTCTCTGCAGTGTCAAACTATTCTGTAGATATAGTCCCACTGTTCCCTACATGATCTCTCCATCTCCCCCCTTCCGCTCTCTGACCATCGCCTCCTATCATTCACTTCCACTCCCTCCCCTTACCCTCTCCTACCTGTTCTACTCGCTACTCTTGAGACCTTCGAACCATTGACCTCTCTGCTGTGGTATCTAACCTGAACACTAACCTCTCTTCTCTCTCAACTTCCTCTGAACCTGACAATCTTGTCAACTCATAAATCTATCCTCTCCTCCTCTCTTGATCTATATGCCCCTTCTCGGCTTCAGCACACCCATCCCTCTAACCCACGACATTGGCTAAATTCATAGCCCAAAAAGAAAAATACAAAAGGGTGTACATACGGTTAATAAATCTCTGACGTTTTTGAGGGTGTTAATTCTCATAGGTGGTTACCTGAAGAAAGGCTGTTTGTAGCCTAAAATGTTGTATTTTTTGCATTATGTCTTGAAAAGTAAAATGGTGATATGAACAAGAAATACTACTCTTTTATCCTCTGAGAAGGAATCTACAGCCCTGAGTCTTATAAGTGGTGTGCTGTATCCTCTTCAACCTTTTGGTTGTTTCTTGCTTGGATAAAGTCACAAACACGCTTCCTTCCTCATCTGAACACTTATGGAGGAAATCTCCCATTGATGCTGATTTTTTGCACTATAAATATATCCTCTCCTGTTTTAACTCTGCTCTCTTTAAGGCCAAACAACACTACTTTTACTCACTCATCAACACTCACAAATCCAATCCACGCAGTCTTTTCTCTGTATTTCACTCCCTCTTCCGACCGTGTCCTCCCACTTACCATCCTTAATTCACTTATTCTCAACCCTTTGCCAACTACTTTACAGGCAAGGTGGATGCTATCCACAAGGAGATTCATTCTACCCCTTCCCCCTCCTCTCTGCTTCTATCTAACCCTCCTTCCACTCTTGACTACTTTTTTCCTGTTATAGAGTTGAACATTTCTAAGCTGATTTTCTCTTCTCCCTCTACCACATGCCCCCTCAATCCTATCCATTGACACCTTATAAAAACTCTTACTCCTGTCTTAGTCCCCACTCTCACCCATATCTTCAATTCTTCTCCGTCCTTCCTTCCTTCCTTCCTTCTCTCAAAAACACCCTACACCTATGTGCCTTTCTAACTACCACCCTGTATCCCTCCTGCCTTTTGCCGTCAAACTGATAGACTGTCTCATGTTCTCCCATATAATCAATTTTCTGAAATGTCATACCCTCTTGGACCCTTTACAATCTGGACAGAGACTGTGCTTACTAAAGTAGTCAATAATCTAGATGAAGAAAAATCCCATGGTCATTTTTCCCTACTAATCCTGCTTGACCTCTCTGCTGATTTCTATACTGTTGATCACCCTCTTCTCCTTCATATTCTAAACTCTCTTGGTATCCACAACAACTTTCTATCCTGGTTCTCATCATACCTCTCCCATTGCACATTTTCAATCTCTGTGGCTAACATGTCTTCGTCTTCTGTTGATCTGTGTTTTGGTGTACATCAGGGCTCTATTTTGGGACGTCTCCTTTTCTCTCTATACACGCTATCACTTGGTGACTTCATCAACTCTTTTGAGCTTTGCTGTCATCTCTATGCAGATGATACACAGATATACTGTATCTATTGACCCCTAGCCTCACTTCTACAATCCAGTCCCAAGTATCTGATTGCCTCCTGGCTATATCCCTGTGGATGGTGCTCCATAAACTCAATATATCTAAAACTGAGCTCCACATATTTCCCCCTAAACTTGGCCTAATATCCCCTTTTCCCATAACAGTAAACGGTAGTACCATCTATCCTGTCACCAAAGCATGTTGCTTAGGAGTGACATTTGACTCCTCCCTTTCCTTCTCCATTCACATTCACGGCATGGCTAAACTTTGGTGCTTCTTCCTCCATAATATTGCCAAGATCTGCCCTTTCCTCTGTCAATCTACTGCTAAAACTCAAATGCATGCCCTTATCCTCTCCTGTCTGGATTATTGTAACATACTGCTATCAGGCCTCCTGCCTCACAACTTTATCCTTTGCAAACTATCCAAAATTCTGTTGCTATAATAATTTAACTTTCTCCCAAAACAGTTTCTGCTCATCTACTCCTTAAATCCCTCACCTGGCTTCCCATCAAATTTCAGATCACCTACAAAGTTCTCCTCCTTACCTCCTCATCCCTACATATCGGCTTTGATCTCTTGTTATGCCCCTTTTCGTCTTCTGCACTCTACCCATAACTGTCTCCTTTTCACCCCTCACACCTCTACTGCTCTCTCTCACCTTAAGCCTTTTCCCTTCACTGTCCCTTACCTGTGGAACTCCCTCGCCCTCAGTATATACCAAGCACCTTCTCTCCCCACTTTTAAGTCAAATCTTAAAACTCACCTCTTAAATTAAGCATTTCATTAGCCAGAACTCATGACTACTGTCCCACACCCACAGTCGCTCCTACAAACGATTGTGGTCAAGCCCTGCCATGTACTGCATTTATTCCCTCACCTGCTTTCTCTGTAAATCTCCCAGCATACCGCTTAGATTGTAAACTCTCCGGGACAAGGATTTCCTTTCCTATTGTCTGATTTTGCTGCTGTACTGTATTCTCTCTATTGTAAAGCGCCGTCGGTGCTATATGAATAAAGATATACACACATATACGGTACATAATTCCTTAAGAAAATACTTCAACATGCTTTACCAATCTGATACAGTATATAGTGCAGTGTTTCTCCACACTCTTCCAAAACACTTCCGCCAGACCAGATTTTAAGAATAATCCATGAATTAACATGCACAAGTATGCACTTATTGTATATGTGAATATGTGGTTAGTTGGTTAAACCTAAAACATGGCTTGGCTGGGGTGTCCTGACCTGAGGATTGAGAAACACTGGCATAATTATTTGTTAACCATTCATTGATTAGTAACATAATGACTTCAGATCCTAATAATCTTTCACATATAGATAAGATAAGCCTGCTAAGGCATCATTTTGCATTAGCCTTTCTGTACAGTAATGATTTTGAAGTAGCTCATGCTACTATGTATGGGAATTTTGGAGTGTGGTGTTGCTTTACATTTCAAGTTGGTAAATAGATTCAGCATTTAAGGACAAAGACGTCTTTAATTATTATAATACTGTTTAATGTCCACCTGCTGACAGTGTTCAAACTTCACATATTTTATCATCAGAACCTGTAAAGTTGGTGTACAAATTCAAACTGCCTATCAGCTGGAGGAAAATGTTAGCTGGAAAGATTGTAATACATTGACCAGTTGTTAAGCAAAGGGCGTAAGTGGTAATTAAAGTAAATAAATAGTCAATAAGTTATTATTTTTACATAGTATGTTTCAAAGGCATATTTACTTAACACAGAAGGTATGGTGTAGTGGTGGATGCGCAGGTCTTGGGTATACAATTTTGTAGCCCTCGTGTCAGTCATATAAACTGAATCTATGTGACCTTGGAGAAATCCCATTATTTTGATGCACCTGAGCTTACCAAGAAGCAATTCGTTGCAGTAATATAATTGTTTCTTTTGCTGGTCTCTCTGTTGGACCAAAGCATAGAAAATTTGCTGTCAACGTACAACCACACAGGTATTTCTTTTTTTTTTTTTTTTTTTAAAAAAAAACATTTTCTTTATTTTCATTTACATCTCCTTTATTTTTTTCTGTTTCAATTTTTGTATTGTTTTGGAGAGACACAACAAATATTCAACATTGGTACACATATATTGTTTAAGTATTACCAGTTGTGTGTAAAACAAAAAAAAAACCTCTACAATTCGTTATCAGTGCTTAAATAAAATATTCGTTTTAACATAGTCTTTGTGTTAATATGATCTGTTTCCACATCTTAGGCTGTGCTAGGGAAGCAGCCGCCTCCTTGCGTGACTCTCGTAGAATTTAGAAAAGAATAGAGAAGAACAGAGAAAAGAAGAGAAAGAAGGGGGGGAGGGGGGAGAAGCCCATTTATCTAGTTTCTCTGTAGTTATGTCTATGTGTTCCTAATTGCCCGGCCAAATTTCCCAGATTTTGTGAAATTTGTCAAGTTTTTGGCTCAATTGCGCTGAAAGGAGCTCCATTATTTTTATTTCCCTTAGTCTCCTTAACACCGTCTGTCTAGAAGGCGCGTTCACCTTTTTCCAGGCCGCTGCAATAGCACAGCGGGCTGCCGTAAACACGTGAATTGTCATTTTACTTTCCGCCGTTTCCAGATCTTCGATTGGTTTGGCCAGCACCATGGTCAGCGGTTCCACCTCCACCTCCACCCCCAGGTACTCTCGGATCAATGTTTGAATCATGACCCAGAATACCTGAATTTTTGGACAATTCCACCAAATATGAGCCATATCTCCTTTTTGCCCGCATCCCCTCCAGCACAAATCCGGGGACCCGGGGAAAACCTGGCTCAGCCTGCTTGGGGTTAGGTACCAATGAAACAAAATTTTATAAATATTCTCCTTAATAGTGGTACAGATTGATGTTTTTGAAGCTGCTTCCCAGATATCCTCCCAATCTTCTCTATCGATCTCTGCATTCAAATCTTCTGCCCATTTGATCATATAGCTGTGTTGGGAACAACCCCCCGATCGTGCCAGGCCCAAATATATTTCCGAGATCAGCCCTTTACAGTAATATCCTTTCCTACACAGTCTTTCAAAATTTGTTAGAGTTTGGAATGTCGAATGTTTGGAGACTGATTGCAGGTAGTGTTTGATTTGGAGGAAACCAAACACTGGTACTTTAACTATTTGGTGTTTTTTCTCCAGCTCTGGGAGAGGTAAGATCCTACCATTGTCTACAAAGTCGTCAGCTACCATCAGCTTTAACGTCATAAATTTATTGAGTCTCTGTGGGAGCCAGCCTGGGGGAAATTCACAGGTATTTCAATGAATGAATGCATGTATAAGTTGTAAGCATAGAAAGCATATCCCCCCCCCCATTTTTTTATACTGTAGCCAGGACTGGTTTTTGGCTACCAGTCTGACTTTCCTAGCAGTAAGTCCTGGTAAGAACAGGCCTGCTAGGATCCATCATGGGTTTTCCCCACTCACAGCAGTACACTTGAGTGACAGGGGAGGAGGTGGAAATAGGCCTAGGTTCTATCCAATCCTGGGCCAGACCTGGTGCCCTCCACCTACTGTACTTATGGGAGTTGCAACCCAAATTTAGTTAGTGCCTCTCCCCACTTGAGAGAGGCAGGTCACACACAGGTTGCCTGAATATTGGCCTTCCCTGTTCCTCTTCCATTTTGGGGAGAAGTGAGTGTGTACCTTTTCCCTGACCCTGTTAAAGGGTCAGGGAACAGCTGCGGGGGCCCTTGACCCATAGTGTAGGTCCAGGGACCATCCTACAGCTGGATAACAAGCCAGAGACTGTATTGGGCAGTGGCCTGCTGTGACTGTGTGACTCAACAGAATAAACCCGTTCCAGCTATTCATACCTCCTGCCTGGTGTGTAATCTTTCTGGGGAAGGAGAGGGAATTATGTTATATCATAGGAGATTGCCTCCATGCATCTGGAGCCTGAGGCAGATGGAGGCGCTGTACCACTAGAGATCAATGTCAGGTATGTACCCCAGAAGCTTGTTCTGTAGTCCCCACAAACATCAGCGGACACCTCAGCCTCTTGTGAGCCTAAAGGTAGCATGCACCATACACCTGGTAACAGGGAATCTCCCATAGGGTGTGGGAAACACTGTTACAATACTCAATCTTTTTTTTAATTTAATTTTTCCAATGGGATAACATAATACATTTAGGTGGGGTACAGAAATGATAATAAATTATACAAAAAAGGGAAGGGGCGAGGAGAGGGCACATATATGCACGTATCTACCAGCAGAAGAAAGTACCGTGAGATACAGTGTAACACCGCTTCATACATTTTTAAAAAAATGCTGTCTGAGTTATGCCCTGAGAAACCTCACTTGTAGCAACACTGTAGCTGCCTTGCTGTGCTTGTCACTTTACACAGCAGCAAGGAGGTTTACCATTCAGTCTCTGCTATTATCTCACCCTCTGATATAAGTATATGGTACTAGTCTGTCTCCCACAAATAGTGTCTCCTGTATTGGAACCCCATCGTACCCCCCAGGATATTAGTCAAGCTACTTACCTATGACTAGGACTACGCAGGTTATATAGGTCATTACACCCCTGGATATCATTCTCAGTGGGTCACCTGGGGTCATTCTGACGCTAATGTGGATATACAGACCTACACAGGGGAGCATAACTGTATGAATAAATTACAACTGATGTACATAGTTTATTTGCTCTTTATGTATGTTAGCTGCTATAAGTCACATCTACTATCACCTATTAGGATTGAGATACCAACTTTGTGACTTGTAGACTCAGTACATAACCGGACACACCTGGAATACTCACTCTCCACACAGGTCCACATCAGGAATTCTGTGTCAACATGATACCAGTCGTTTATTAAAACTTCTAAGCTTGATCCGGAGCCAACACGGCTATTTTATTCAGGATCTACCTACCTTCAGTACGTCGTTCTATCAACCATTTTTTAATATATATTGTTATTAATAAAGATTATGTTTTAAACCATTCACTTATCTTCAGAGCGTGAACCTGAGTGCTAAATTGGGTTCTCTCTCTCACCTATCTACTGAGTTATGACCATGTTATTATATCTGTAAAGACATTAAGTTCAGGCCGGGCACTCGCAGATGAGTTAGCACTCCTGAAAATGTGCTCTGGGGACAAGGCGTACAAGGTCCCAGCCTCGGGGGGAGAATGGTGAGTGGGATAAGACCAGGAACGACTGTATGAGGTAACCTAGGCTGCCAGACTCTATGAAATGTAAAACCGGTATCATTCAGGAGGCTGGTCATCTTATCTGGGCCCCCCTCCAGTCCCCTTTTATTGTGGATTGTGGCCAGAGAGGGTATGTCGTTTTGTTTACGCAAAGCTGCTAATTCGTACAGTGTTGCGATTGTTATGAGAGAAAACCTAATATTTTTAAACAAATAATTTACCATTTCACACTCAGCAGCACAAAGTTGTCAAGCAACACTGGCAAAACATTGTAAAAGTATTTGTAGAGAGTTCTCCTCCATAACATTAAAGTGAAAACAGTACTATTGAAATCATTAGACAAGGTACTGTATAAATGAGAAGTTATAGCACAGACACTGCCTGTTAGGTTTCAGCTTGTGTGTTTGTAGCTGCCGTTTATTAGCCAAAGCATGTAACTAAAGAAGTACTGTTTTGATTTGAGAAAGAAAAAAGAACTAAGTAATATTAGCAAATTACTATTTTTGAGCAATCTTGTATGAACCATTTAGAAGTCAGAAAGGGTTATTGATAGTGCTGCAGGCTTTCATGCATTATTGGTGGTTAAGGGGTTGTGAATTAATATGTAGCTGTCATTTAATATATATATATATATATATATATATATATATATATATATATATATATATATCTTTTCACACTTAAACAGCAGTCAGATTAATAAATACGTTTAAAGGTAATATAACTACAGTATATAGACACTTGCATGCCCTCTATAAGCATAAATGTATACAATGTCAATCTATAGAACACTAATTTATTATTATGGACCATTTGATCACTCAAAATTGCCCAGTATCAAATGATCATTCATAATCGATTGTATATTCCTTGCATTGCATATATTTGTGCAGTAGAACTTGTATTTCCAGATTAATAGCAGTTACTCTGAACTTACAATAATAGTGAAACACCATGACAACCTATCCTACTCATAAATCCCAGGCCACCTATGTCCTAAGCTCTATTTTAAAATCAATCTATATTTAATTATAGTGTCTTTCAAATACATATTCACTATGCACTGAATGAGCTTGCACAAGTCTGTATTGTGATATTTCCTTAGAAGCATGCAATTTTGCTGTAGCTTGACCGAACACTTCTGTACCTATTGTAGAGTTTGCCCTCCTACTTGAAAGAGCTATTTTCCATCCTACCAAGCTGAGGAATGTTAGAACACATTAATTGGACAAGCCAGAAGTTCCGAGAAATTACAAGTGGGACATGTGAAAATGTAACTGATGGTGATTGCAGTCCCAGATCCTCAATTAGGGACAAAGAGTGAGGTATGCAAAGAGACTAGATAAAGGCATTTGAAAAGGGTGCAATGATCCATTTAGTGACCACCAGAGATGGAAAAAAAAGCATATTATCCTTTAGTAGTAAGCCACTAGCTCCATTGATGGGAGTTTGCTTTTGGCAAACCCATCTGTGTATTAGAGAGACAAATACCACCACCATTTATAACAGGGATTATTGACTCAATATTTCACTCTTTCAATAGTTATTATACCCTCTATGTGACAGTATTATATTTTGCTTTGTGAATGTAAACTTTCGTTGCATTTGTCAATAGCTATAAAAACGAGAATAGAATGAAAGTAATTGATTAGTAGCTTGCAGAACCTTGTTTAGGAAGAGTAACATGGGAGGAGAAGAGGAGGGCTCGTTTTTCTGCCACGCACAAGCAATACTAATAGCCTGTATCCAAATCGAAGCTTAAAGGTCAAAGATGAGCTATTTCCACAAACTTAGGCTTAGCCTTTAAGTGGGCAGTATGACAGTCTTTCCTGCATACTCAAACCACCCACCCTCTGTCATTGGATCATGCACTTAAAGGGATAGACACGTTGCCTGTGGTTTGGCTTGGTAAGTCCTGTTTAACACATAGTGACAGTACCCAAAACAAAGGAGCTAAAAGAAATAACATTTTCCAAAAGTTCACCTACCTAGAGTGAAAAAGTCTTCAGGCCTGATAGACGAAAACTGGATAAATAATGGTTTACAAATTGTATGAGTTTATTTAAAAAAACAAAACAAAGAATCTACACAGACCATTTGCAGTTTACAATAGTTTAGACTGCATGTTGTTGAAAGGCAACAGAATGAACCATGTGTAGAGGTTTCTCTTTTTATAGCTCCCAGCATTCTCCACTCCTCGAAATTACAGCCCAGCTCATGTACTTGTTCCCTGTTACAAAGGAAACATGTCCTGTACTGAAGCATGCAGAATCAGGTTTCTCATACTGTGCTCTCATTCATATGCAGTAAAAAAGGTTGATCGTAAAACCCCTAAGGGCTTTTAGACATTTTAATATAAGTAAGCTCACATACAGCTAAACAGAAAACACTATAAAACTACAACAGAAATACCCAGCGCAACATCCAAAGTGACACAACATATAGTACAATACTTCAGTGCTAATCTGCTCATGAGTAAAGGTCATTTAGTTAAACCCTTTGGCCAAAGCGTTATAAGCCTGCAGCCACTACACGGCATGCCCATTAGCAGGTAAAATCCTCATGTACCTCTCTTTTTGCTGGAGGGAGAAAGACCATACTGGGTCTGTCATACACAGGAACATGATAAAAACTGCTCATTGAAAAGTAGGACGGGGCGAGCTTAACCCCTGGGGAGGAGGGGCCACACCTCCAAATAACAATAGTTGCAATAACCCAGCAAGCTCAAGAACCCCAAAACTACAGGACAAAGGAAAAATAACAAGTTAACTTAGAAAAATAATCAAAATAGTTAGGTTTGTTGTGTTTTTAAGGCATCAGTTAAGGTTTAGCCCTGTAGAAATACAATGCATTTAAAAGGGGTAAACCCAATTCAAAACCCAGTGTAAGCTCCCCATGAGCTTGGTACGTCCAAAGGTGTATGGCAACTATAATAATATCATAAAACATTTCAATAGTAAGGGAGAAGAAGAAATGTAACACACAACTGTGTCATGCAAATACACATACTGTAGTACAGTACTAAAGTAACACGTGTGTTAGTAACTAACAAACTAACTAACTCATTGATTGTATAAGGAGATGCAAAACTGAACAAAAACTTTTTTGTATATTCAATGCGCACCTCTTCTTACCTGATCCAGTAACCTTTTCTTTGCTCCTTTTATCCTGATCACAGAATTTACTTTAAATTACTTTAGTAGTTTTCTATTTTTGAGAGATAACCATGTATACACATAATGTGATGGGTCTACTAAAATGGATTTCATTCTGATTTTCAATTTACATTTTTTTTTTACCTTTTTTCCTCTTAATCACTGGAACTTAGGAAAAGTTGGTGCATCTTATCCTCAGCTATGAGTTTCTAACTAACTCCTGATGGAAATTGTATGTGTTATGTATATTCTGTGATACTTAACTAATATTGCACTTATTTTTACATTAGACCTTAAAAACGATGTTTTCAATAAATAAATAAAAATATTTTTTAGCCTTGTCTTGAACTAAATGCATATAAAATATATGTTGCCAAGCATCCCCATTGGTGAAATGGAACAAAATCTATAGTACTGTATGTTGTCATACTTTCATCACTAGTTTTCAGCTCTGAGCCGCCTTGCACCGCCACCCTGAAGTAACACCAGAGTCTCCAGACTTTTATCTTGTTTATGGTAATCAATGGGACCTATTGCAAAACCTCTGTTGTACTTCCAGCTGTGACACTTGACTCCGTGATGTGCTTTGCCAGCTTATGTGCTGGTGGCCAGTTAAACACATGATTAAGCTGCAGATGGTTGACACGGCTAAGGACTACCTTCTTAGGTGCCCTGATTCCATTCACTTTACCCTCACCAAGAATTTCTGTTGTGCTTGTGCAAAATAGAGACTACCATTCAAGAGAGTAATACAGACAAAGGCCCGTTCTTGTTTCCTCTAATTAAGTTTATAGATGTTGTCTTACACATGCACAGATCCATACACACAGATCTATAGTTATTTTGGTGCTGAGCGACTGAGTCATTTTTTTTCCCCTTGAAAGGTTTCCTGGATAATAGATTTCTTTATGTTTGTTACTTATTTGTAAACATCTTCTGCTTAATGTGGCGAAAAGGAAATAGTGCATCAGGAAAAGACGTCATTATATGTCTGATATTTGTTTTATTGGTAAAGGAGGGTTTGTTTATTCTGAATCAAAAGTCTAACTCTGTGGGAAATCTCCTGGGAAAATTAACCCCTTCCAGGGCCAGAGGTGTCACAATGAATGAAGTGGATAGCTATTATCATACAAATGCTAAGCAAAGTGCTTTGAACCGTGTATTATCCTAATAAAAAACAGTATATTCTGAATATTTAAATGACATAGTTATTATATTTTAATATAAAAAGAATATGAGAGTTTGTTCCGTGTACTTTCCCCACCAGCGGTGGTTCACGTGTGATAGAAAAAACAGGTACAGAATACTACTAATTTTGTATTTACAAACGTAAACTTCCCATTCTTGTTTATATAAAGTAACCATTTGTAAGTGCTCCATATTATTATATATATTTACAGGCTCTGATATGTTCACATAAAAATTGTGTATGGTCCTACATAAATTGGAAATGTACCATTAGATCCACAATAATGTACAATATACAGTGCTGCATGGTATACTGACACTGTAATAGTAATTCATTCCCGTTGATAATTGTGCCGTTGAACGATATGCAAGTCACAGTTACCATAGAGATAAGAATTCGGGAAATATATTATAATTCCCGGTAAATGGTAAGCAGGTCAGTATTTTAGTAATTAAGTATTCCGTCACTAATTGAATTCAATTCATTAAAATGATGTACTCAAAGAAAATGAATAGTAACTGGAAGTTGTTTTGCCCGTATCAAAAGCCTATATCTGGAGCTTAATAAATAATAATTAATCAAAGCAATTGTATTCTGGTGCTGGCTTTCTATTAAGTTGATAGTGTACACTATTCATATATTAAATCCATACATGGTTAAGACACACATAGCGGTCTATTATCATGCAGTTAAGAACAAGAAAGACCAATTACAGCTCTAGAGCTTAACAAAGGACACTTAACAATCCACTGGTGCTTATCTGAAATATAAAAGGCCAACAAAGAGGTCACAGTGAACGTGACTTTTCAAAATAAATAAAAGATGGTTTAAAGTAGCGGTTTACTTAAGCCATAGTTGTTTTTCAGTCAAATAAAATACATCCCTTGTTGCTATTTTGACATAGAAAACATTTTTTCACAGTTAGATATCCAATATTATGAAAAAATATTTTTGGGGGGTTAAGCTCGCAGTTCAAATATGAAAAGGATATAACGGTGTCCTCCTTAACCGTAAAACAAGTCCGACTTAAGAACATTAACAAAAAAAAACAAATGCGGATATTTGAGAGAATTTTTTTTAAAAATATACTCAATATGTAAGAAGGTGCTGACCAAACATGCGCGGCCCCAAGCAACACTATATTGTCAGGGAGCAAAGTAAAATGGTCGATGAACAAGCATAATGTTCCTGTGAGCACATTCAAAAAGTTAGGTCAACTCCTGAAGAAGGGTCCTGTGTGACCCGAAACAGTATACAATGTTACATTGCCTCCCAATGACTGCCAGAGATAACAAATCCAGCTTCATGCCTATGGAACCTTTTTCAATGTGTCCACACGCGTTTTATACATAGGGTGATGCTGCACATTTACTTTGAACCTCTAAAGTGCATTAAATCGTCTTTTATTTGTTATGATAGTACTGGGAGATAAAGGATCGGTAGCATATGTTAGCGTTTTGTGGTAGTATAAGGTATCAATTGTGCCTGTGTAAACTCCATAGAGATGACACAGTGTGTCATATTTACTAACCAGTGGTAAGCAGTCAGACGTAGCACTGCTTAGTAAATATGGCCAAATATGGCTGACCACCCCGAACCTCACATCCGCAGTCCATTCCAGAGCCTTCAATGTCTCTGCAATATCATGCTGGATGGTTCTTTATTGCCTCAAATATTATAGGCCACATGTTAAGTGATTGCTACTCTATAGGACACATTTGGGAGTATGAAGTAGCACTACTTAGCGAATATGGGCCAATATGTAAACAATGGAGATCCTCCTATTTCTTAATTAGCCTTATTTCCTATTGCAATGATTAACTTTACCATATAAGCACACTGATTTGGCACAGAGAGAGAGAGCGCAACCCCATAGCGCAATATGACATTTATTAAGATAGGGAAGGGGTGAACAAGGGAATCAAGCGCACCTACAAAGTATAAGATTAAAACAAATGGTTGTGCATAAATATCACCGCCAGAATGAAGAAGCTGTACCCGGCCTGCATCCACAGATCTTCACTTGGAAAGCCCACGTCCCGGAATAAAGAGTGTCCTGGAGCAGATGAATCGCTTCACTGCTCCCCACCCAAACAGTACACGTGGCACGATCCGGCCACGATCATGTCACAAATCAGTGACGTAGTGTCTAGTGCCAAGTACTTCCTTACGCGTTTCGTCGCAGTCTGTGACTTCTTCAGAGGGTTTCTTTACCTGTGTCAGAGCTCAGCAACTAAAATATCCTCCCGTTGCCAGGCGGGACCTAATTACCCAATCAAAATGTCTGACAACCATACACCAATGGCTACTAACAACTTTCATGGCCAATGGGGGAACTGCCCAGTACTGAGTCTGACATCAGGTGTATATACTAATAAATAATCATTAACTCATACCTGTAACAGCTTGTTTAGTCACAATATATCCTACTGCACAATGCAAATATAATACCATCTAATACATAACAAAGTTCCTAAACTAAAACATGATCTGGGGGAAAGATAGGGAAGGGAATAGGGGAAATGGAAGCACAAATAGATTGGTGATCAGGAGATGCCTGGCAACATGTAGTTAACAGAGCATTAGAAAGAGTACATTGTTTTAAACACAATACACAATGTAAAATGATCTCAGATTGATCATAAATGTTAAAATATAAATTATTTAAAATAAAATTATAAAGGATATCTCGTGTATAGATTAATTTATCTAAATACCTATATAGATCTGTATTGAAGTTAAAAGGTTAAAATATAATAAAAATATGATAAAAAATTATAACAAATCCAGGGATCTTGGAAAAGGAGAAAGCGAAGAAAGATACAACTAATGTACCACTGTATACTAACCATGGACTCTTAGACTATCGTGCTGGTATCTATACATTCGTTGAATTCACCAGGGGCCAAAGTGCCCAATTGGTAGATCCAAAAAGTTTTCCGTTTGCATAATGTCCTAAATCTATCCCCTCCTATTGTAAGGGGAGAGATATATTCAAGCCCAATGATAGTCAATGAAATTGGGTCCTTGTTATGAAATTGTTTAAAGTGACGTGACACACTATGTATGTTATTGCCGTTGACAACATTGCGCCTGTGTTCAAGGAATCGTGTACTCATAGATCTTATAGTCCGGCCCACATATTGTGGGTCGCAACTACATGATAGCATGTAGACTATATGAGTACTCAGGCAATTAATATTAGTCTTTACCTTGCAATTTCCACCTTTCACAAATGAGGAAAAGTTTGGTGCCTGAATTAGATGTTTGCATGTAATGCAACGTCCATGGCCACATTTAAAGTTGCCACATCTAGCAATTACAGTGTTTGAGGCAGGAATTGCCTGTGGAATTTTGCTTTGGGCCAGAGAGCCCTTCAGACTTCTCGCTTTTCTATAAAGGACAGGAACCTTTTTCGGTAAAATATTTCCTAGTTGTTAATCACATAGCAATATGTTCCAATGTTTATTAAAAATTAAATGGATGGCTCTATGGGATTGATTAAATGTAGTGATAAACCTAGGGGCTGATTGATCATTAATTCTTAAACTATCCTTAGCAGGATTGGACCTTTCCAGTCTCTTGGCTTTAGATTGGTTCAACAATGTTACACGATCCATTGCCCGAAATTTATTGAAAGACTCGTCAATAAGTAATTTGCTATATCCATTGTCCAAGAACTTCTTTCCTAACACCTCAGATTGTGACACAAAGTCATATTCACGTGTACAATTCCGTTTCAAACGGTGGAATTGACCAATGGGTACATTATTCAACCATTGGTCATGGTGGTTACTGGAGGAATGTATATAATTATTAACTGAAACTGGTTTAAAATGGGTCTGTGTGATGATTTTATTATCCTGATCTACCCTAAGCAGAAGATCAAGGAAGACCACTGACTTCGAGTAATATTATAAGTAAATTTGAGTCCCAACTGATTATCATCTAATGAATCTAGAATATTTTTAAAAACCTCCTCCTCATCTTTCCAAATGATAATAATGTCATCGATAAAAAGGCCATAGTATACAAGGCCCGCCCCCAGCTCCAGATTCTGCCAAATGGAGAACTCCTTCCAAAACCCCATAAAGAGGTTTGCATAGCTGGGGGCGAACATTGTACCCATGGCCGTTCCACAGATCTGAAGAAAGAAAGAATCATCAAACAAAAAATCGTTATGCTTCAAAATAAAACTAATACTCCTTCTGTTTCTGTGGGATAGTTACATCTCGATCAAGCCAATATTTAATTCCTTCAACACCCCTGGAATGGTCAATACATGGATAAAGCGACGTTACATCACACGTCGCCCACAGAAACATGGGTTGCCAATTTATCGTAGAAGTGGAGTCAATGACATGCAAAGTGTCCCTAATATGGGACCTCAACCTCACAACAAAAGGTTGAAGATAGAAGTCTACATATTGGGACAAGGGGGGTTGAGCATAGATTTATGTATCTTTGGAAGATGGTAATAGATAGGAGTCCTCGGATGTTCTTGATACAAGAATTTAAATTCTAATTTTGAAATGACTCCAATAGACATAGCATGTTCTAAGAACTGCTTAAGTTCTAACTGATAAACAGTTGTCGGATCTTCCAAAAGGTATCACACAAGACTACTAAGCACTGGCAGAGCCTGGTCCTCTTCCCTAAGGGGAAGAGTGAGTGATCACCTTTTCCCCAGGTCGTGCTAGGGAAGATCAGGGACTGCTGCTGGGCCCCAGGACCTGTAGTGAAGGTCCAGGGACCATCCTAAGTCTGAAGGCCAGAACAGTGACTGTATTGGGCAGGGACTGCCTTGATATTGTGAGGTACAGAATAATAAAGCCGGTTCCAGTTGAATATACCTCCCGCCTGGTGTATGATCTTACTGGGGGGAGAGGTAACCGTTTCTACCGTAGCAGATCGCCTCCATACATCTTGAGCTTACGGCAGATGGAGGCGCTGTGTACCATGGAGTAAATGTCGGGTATATACCCCGGAAGCCTGTCCTGCAGTCCCCACAACTATCAGCAGAACACTCAGCATTCTGAGAGCCAATAGGTCGCATGCACCATAAACCTGGTAACAGGGGGATCTCCCAGAGGGTGGGGGAAACACTATTACACTATCACTATTATGATGTACCTCTGAAGAAGTCTGAATCAAGACGAAATGCATAAGGTCTTCTTGCCTACCCATATCCTCAATCTACGCACGGCCCCATGATACACCTACCAGTGCCATCTGCTAAATATCCTGTAAGCCTGTGGTTTTCAACTTTTTTTTTTTCGGGGCACCCCTAACCACAGTGCTCAGTTGTTGAGGCACCCCTACAACAGGACAGGGTCACAAAAACACAGGACAGAGAGACTCTCACGTTAGAAAGACACAGACCGTCAGAGAGGGCAAGGAGTCAGATGGGGTAGGGGAGTCGGAGGGGGCAATGAGTCTGAGGTGGCAGAGAGTCACAGGAGTCAGGGTAGTCTGAGGGGGCAGTGAGTCTGAGGTGGCAGGGAGTCACAGGAGTCAGAGGGGGCAGGGGAGCCTGAGGGGGCAGGAGAGTCTGAGGGGGCAGTGAGTCTGAGGAGGCAGGGAGTCACAAGAGTCAGAGGGGACAGGGGAGTCAGAGGCGTCTGAGAGGGCAGAGAGTCACAGGAGTCAGATGGGGCAAGGGAGTCAGAGGGGGCAGGAGAGTCAGAGGGGGCAGGAGAGTCAGGGGGGAAGGGAATCAGAGGGGCAGACGAGTCAGAGGGGGGAGGGGAGTCAGAGGAGTCATAGGGGTCAGGGAGTCAGAGGGGACAGAGATTCAGAGGGGGCAGGGAGTCAGAGGAGTCAGGGGGCAGGGGAAGGGAGTCAGAGGAGTCAGGGGTGTCAGGGAGTCAGAGGGGGTAGAATCAGAGGGGACAAGGAGTCAGGAGAGTTGGAGGGTGCAGGTAAATCACAGGATTCACAGGGATCAGAGAGGGCAGGGGAGGGGAGTCACAGGAGTCAGAGGGGAAGGAGAGTCACAAGAGTCAGAGGGGGCAGGGAGTCACAGGTGTCAGAGGGGGCAGGGAGTCACAGGTGTCAGAGGGGGCAGGGAGTCACAGGTGTCAGAGGGGGCAGGGAGTCACAGGTGTCAGAGAAGGCAGGGAGTCACAGGTGTCAGAGAAGGCAAGGAGCCAGAGGGAGCAGAAAATCACAGAATACACACACACACAACAAGATAGTCACAAAAACACACATATACATACACAACAGAGACACACAGCCTCAGCTCTCTACTGCCCACGCTGCTTCCTCCTCTTTTGCATGGCCACACCCTGCTGGCTCCTGACACCTCCTCCTAATTGGCTGCATTATCCAGCTGCAGCCAATCAGGATAGAGGACACTGTCCTGCTCTCTCCCTGCTCTGGGAGATATGGGGAATCCCGCGGCACCCTTTTGATCCTCTCACAGAACCCCAGGGTGCAGCGGAACGCCAGTTGGGAAACACTGATCTAAGCACTTTCTCTCCCCACCTTCAAGGCTCATCTGAAAGCCCATTCTATCTGTGTAACCCCTCTTGTTTTCTCTAGATTGATCAATATATATAGTCCACCTCCCCAGCATGCAAGCGATACTAATCAGACAGCAAAGAGCATGGCTGGGGTCAGACAATATAATAAGACACATCTGTAAACAGCATGGATTTATATTCATATGACAACACAATGACCACAATAGGGGCCCTCAGCTGTGACGACCCTAGATACTACTTATCACAAACTTATAACAATAAGTAACCAGTGTGTGAATTGCTGCGCTAATGTCGCTCAGTGTGTCTTTCTCAGTCCCGGCGATCCAGTACTCGTTAATGGGTCACTGTAGGTGCCGGCACAACGTTGGAGCTCGTTGTGACTACTGATGTGTTTTTACAGGTGCAGGCCTGTTTACTCACAAAGACTTTGTGTGTACCGAAAAGGATACTGCTGTGTAGTAGGGGTGATCCCCTAGCTGTATCTCCTCGTAGGTTACTGATAGATCCAGAACCCCTGTGGTCTGCGGATTATCTCTGGTTTCTATGCAGCACTCTCCTTGGTCACTCTAACTCTGTCGTGAGGGAATGACTCTGCTCCTGCACTGGTCTTTCTCCCTCCAGCTCCTCAGGACAAGAAATTCTCTTCTCTGTAGTCTCAGCAGCTCTGCCCCTGCTTCACCTCCTCCTCCCTCTCTATCACTTGGCTCCTCCCTAATACCCAATCAGATCAATCCCTTCGTCGGTTCATAGCCATTGGCCAGAGTGGCATGTCCATTATTAAACATTATAAAAGTTCGTAGAAGGGGGGGGTTACATGAAACAATTGAAATAGCTTTGAATTTTACCTTCACTCCAAAACCCCTTTCATACCTTTGAGGCCTGGCACTAAAATCCTGATACGTTCTCCTACTGTCTCAGTACGTGTCCCAACATACATCTTATATCTTTAGGGAAGTTACTTTTTTAACTTCATGTCTACTACTATGGTTGGCACACATGTACCCGTTTGGCATCACACCACAGTATATGCTATTTCATATAAATTGTAACAGTTTAACGTCAAAAACCCTATTCAGATCTGTCTGTTATATAAAACATAGTTTTCACTGTCAGCAATATAGTAAAATAAATACAATTGTAATTAATTGCAATGTCAATATTGGATTTCACTCACATAGTGGTTGTTTATACTGTATTTGTTTAATGCAATTAAGAATCAAAATGCTTTTGCTATCAATTCAACCTTTCTGTTCCTCCTGCTTGTTTTTAATGTGATGTCAAATGTTGCCTTATGTGTCAATTGAATATATTTCTGAATAAAGATTGATAGGGCATTGTGCAAAGAAAGACAGCTTTCCAAAAATATGCCAGTGCTTTCAACTGTTTTAGGAAATGTTTCACAATTTCTTCAATACAGTATATAGCTGTTTATCAAAATAACAGAGCCATTTTACAACCTGAGGCATGAAAACACTGTATTAATGTCAGTGGTGTCCTTACATCCTATTAATTATTATGTCAACCATAGTACTGAGACAGAAGCAAAGCAAGAGGTGATTGCCAAATAGTGAAGATGAACACTAGTTAAGTGCTGATTCATTTCCAGTTGGACAGAATTACTAGTGTTTGGACGGGTCTTTGCCAATGTTATATTTTCTTACATAAGCCCTCTGATGCCAGTCACTTGAGTCCAAAAAAGACAGATTTTCATTTATTGACAAATTCAACAAAATAAAAAAATGTCATGCCAGCGAAATGGCACTACACGAGAATAACGCATACCTAGATAATAATGATTATCAAGGGGTTACTAAAAAATCTTACTTTGTTTTAATAACATAAAAATGCAAAAAGACAAAGCTGGAGACAGACTTTGAGTTGGAAAGGATTACATTACTTTTTCTCCCATTATGTGAATTTCTCAAGAAAGGGAAAATTGAATAGCTCATTGTGGATTTTCAATACATTTTAGCCTATATAGTGACCATTTATAGAATCCTAGCTGCAAGCTTGTGCAAAACGGAAGAAAATAGCACTGTATTTATAATAAAAACAAAGCCCATTGAAAGAAATAGAATTTTCTTTTTTGATAAAGCTGGCTCCTAAATATGTTAGTTGTGGCACTAAACCGTGGTTCCTTAAAATGTTAGTAGTGATCCAAACAAACCTTCAAATACCTTCATATAACTGTAGCCATGCCATCTGTGGCTACTAGTTTGCTTCCCTCCTGGCAGTAAGTCCTGGTATAAACAGGCCTTGCCAGTAGTTGATATGGGGGTTTCCCCCTCTGAGGGGCTGCACTTGAGTAACAGCGGGTGGCGGTGACATCCGGCCTGGGAATGACCAATCATAAGCCAGACCTGATGCCCTCCTCCTGGCTGTACTTAAGGGCAGTACCGCCCCAAATTCGGGAGTGCCTTTCCCCACTTGAGGAAGGCAGGTCACACATTGGAGAGGCTGAGAATTGGGCCTTCTCCAGTCCTCTTCCCTCCGGGGGAGAGTGAGTGTGGACCATAATTCTGTTTCTGCTAGGGGGGCAAGGAAGAGCTAAGACGGCTCCGGGTGCCCTTGGCCTGTAGTGACGGTCCAGGGACCATCCTTCAGTAGTAGCTGAGAAGTACTGCATCGGGCAGAAGCCTGCTTGTTACTGTGCTGTACAGAAGATATAATAAACCGTTCCTGTTTGCATATAACTCCTGCCTGGTGCGTGACCTTACTGGGGGTTAGGTAATAGTTCTACCTTGGGAGATCACATTCAGTTCCTGGAGCCTACGTTACATAACTCTTGTTGTAGTCTGTTTTTTCTCACTGTGAATGTGCAGAAGACTGATTATAGATCCAGATCCAGTGTAACAAAGAAATATGAGAAGCTCTAGCTTAGTGGTAACTGCAGCGGCTCCTTGTTACAACGCACTAGTCATTTTACTGTGCAGCAGAGAATCATATCCGATTGTAAGCTCCTTGGGGCAAAGACTTATTGTGCCTGCAACATTATATGTTTAACAGTGCTCACAATGCCGTCCTTTACATGGAAACGTTTTTATAATTATTATTTCAGCTTAACTGATTGGACATTTTCATCTGTTTCCAATCAACACGGTCTCACTTTAGTTAGAGACAGGGTTTGGTGACAGCTAATATAGACACAGATTTGCCAGTGGACTGTGCTATATCTTATTCATACTTGGAAAAGTTAATTTCCTTTTTGCTGTGTGTGTTCTTTTACATGAAACAGGATGGAAATCATTTGTGCAACAAAGTTTGTATTTATTGGTTGGTCTAAAAAGCTTTGTTGTTTGTATACTGTATTTCAAGGTTGCAGCAGTGGCTGCTTGTATCTGAAGAAAAAAAGGAGGTAGTACACAGCGATATATTTTAGAGATTGAAATTGGCTCAGTAAGTAGTGAGTCTAGATTGCCTGTGGAGAAAGCTGTTATGCAGAGTTGTGTTTTAAAATAAATTGGTAATAGAAAACAAAGTTTTCTTGGGCAGTTGCATTCTGACAGAACGGTCCTATTTTAGTATCCAAATAGCAGTTCCTCCCCAATAAGAGATTAACTACACAAAGTATGACCATTATATTTAGGGCACTGAGGTTTAAAACAGGATTTGTTAGAATGAAGGAATCTCCTTGTAAATTTTACTGGAAGGAATTTTTGGGTGTAGCCATAGGCAACAGTTAGCTTAAGTATTTGTACACATTGATACATGAAGGGTCCCTTAGCGTTACCCTGTCCAGTCCCCAATTCTCCTTATTTACTCAACATTATAAACTCAGTGAATATTGTAACCCTTTTGTATTCAAAGAGGGACAATCCTAAGGCGCAGATGCTCGAAGCTCTGTTATATCAGGGCAAATAACGTGACGTTATCTAAATTGGTAACGAACATTATTTTCCCTAAGTTTAATGGGCATTCACTAAGCTAATAATATGCAAAACTAGCATCCGTCACCCAAGGTAGTATCATAGCCATTGTCCAAATGTTTGGGGAGCGCAGGTGTATGTAAAATAGAAGAACATACAAAATATAGTGCAATATGTTTGAACAATTGTGTGATCTTTCGATCTCTGTATCCTATGAGATGTGTACTCACAAATTCTTTGTAAGTGTTTTCAAATCAGTGGTGAATGGAGAAACTTTAAATGATCTGTCTCAGGTGTTCCTTTCAGCCCCTCTGGTCTCGTCACCTTCACTAGTGGAGTAAAGAACCCAACAAGGCGTGTACTTGTATAAAAATATATATTTTATCTATAAAAACAATAAGGATGCACTCATGATGTCAAAGACAAATTCGCATTTGGATAATAACTGGAGCACAGCCGGTTGAGGTATCTTGGCGTTCTTTCTGCCACCCTCTGCTCTGCTCGTTCTCATGTCCTGCACTTCCGGTTTGAATCTCCCGGCTGATTCAGGACCAGGTGGACAGGTAGGTAGCGCTGCGTTCTGCGTCCTTCGTCAGCAAGGATAGTACCACTCTACGCGTTTCACCGGAACTCCGGTTTCCTGAGGAAACCTACCTGTCCGAACTAAGGTATTGAGGGTGAATATCCAGAACATCTCACATTTGTTGAGACAGTTCTGTCTATCCCCCCCTCTAATGGACAAAGGAATGTGTTCCAAACCACTGAATTGAAAGTTGTCAATACATCCATGTGGACAACAGGAAAAATGTCTTGAGACGGGCAAGTTGTGATCTTTCTTTTTTATAGACCTCAGATGTTCCATAATTCTTATTTTTTATAATCTGATAGTCCGCCCAACATAATTTTTTCCGCATCTACAATAGAGAGTGTACACAACATGGTCAGTGTTGCAAGTTATAAATTTATTAATTGTATATTTAGCTTTTGTTACTCTAGAAGAAATAGACTTAATTGGTTTAGCATGTCTGCAAACGCTACAAAAACCTCATTTGTGGAATCCTTTAGGTGGAACAAAACCTTTGGTAGAATTTTTAGGGATTGTAAATAGACTTGGTGATAAATAAGTGAAGAGGGTATTATCTCTCCTGAAAGTAAATTTAGGAGGATTGCTTACGAAGGGTTTAAGGGCTGTGTCTAATTTCAGGATATGCCAATGTTTTTGTACTATAGATCTAATGTCATTTGAATGACTACTGTATTGGGTAACAAACAAAGTGTTGTCAGTCAATTTTTCTTTGATTTTCTTATTGGATGTACTCTTTAGTAAGTCTGATCGTGGTGTATGGAATGCATTTTCAAACGCCATTTGTATTTCGTCACTTTTATAGCCTCTCTCTCTGAACCTGTGTGCCAATTCTTTGGACTGCTCAATAAACATCTCAGTATTAGGACAGATTCTCTTTATTCTCAAGAACTGAGCATTTGGAATCCCTTTTATAGTCAATATTGGATGGCTACTCGTAGCCCTCAAGAGGGTATTTCTTGAGTTCTCTTTCCAAAATATATTACATTGTATTGAGTTGTCTAGATCAATAAATAGAAGCACGTCCAAACATTTTATGTGTTGAAAATGTGCAGTATATGTAAAGTGTAAATGATAAATATTAGTATTCAGGGACTCCACGAATCTCCCCAAAGATTCCATGTCACCATCCCAAATTATAATGAGGTCATCAATGTACCTCCTATAAAACTTAATGTTATGTCTATAAGGATTGGTGTCACTGAAAATGTGTGTGCGCCCCAATAGCCCATAAAAAGATTTGCATAAGAGGGAGTGAAAGTTGTGCCCATTGCAGTGCCTCATCGTTGTAAATAATATTGATTGTTAAATTGAAAATAATTGTGAGTTAATAAAAATAAGATGGATTCTGTGATAAATGTGTTTTGTGCTGGTGAAGTGTAGAAAGTGTCCAAAAAAAACTGAATGGCAGAAATGCCATGCTTGTGATTGCACATTTTCAACACATAAAATGTTTGGACGTGCTTCTATTCATTGATATAGACAACTCAATACAAAGTAATATATTTTGGAAAGAGAATTCAAGAAATACCCTCTTGAGGGCTACGAGTAGCCATCCAATATTGACTATAAAAGGGATTCCAATTCTTGAGAATAAAGAGAATCTGTTCTAATACTGAGATGTTTATTGAGCAGTCCAAAGAATTGGCACACAAGTTCAGAGAGAGAGGCTATAAAAGTGACGAAATACAAATGGCGCATGAAAATGCATTCCATACACCACGATTAGACTTACTAAAGAGTACATCCAATAAGAAAATCAAAGAAAAATTTACTGACAACCCTTTGTTTCTTACCCAATACAGTCGTCATTCAAATGACATTAGATCTATAGTACAAAAACATTGGCATATCCTGAAATTAGACACGGCCCTTAAACCCTTCGTAAGCAATCCTCCTAAATTTACTTTCAGGAGAGCTAACACCCTCTCCACTTATTTATCACGAAGTCTATTTACAATCCCTAAAAAATCTACCAAAGGTTTTGTTCCACCTTAAGGATTCCACAAATGTGTTTTTTGTAGCGTTTGCAGACATGCTAAACCAATAAAGTCTATGTCTTCTAGAGTAACAAAAGATAAATATACAATTAATACATTTATAGCTTGCAACACTGACCATGTTGTCTACACTCTCTATTGTGGATGTGGAAAAAATTATGCTGGGCAGACTATCAGACCATTAAAAATAAGAATTATGGAACATCTGAGGTCTATAAAAAAGAAAGATCACAACTTGCCCGTCTCAAGACATTTTTCCTGTTGTCCACATGGAAGTATTGACAACTTTCAATTCAGTGGTTTGGAACACCTTCCTTTGTCCATTAGAGGGGGGAATAGACACAACAGTCTCAACAAACGTGAGATGTTCTGGATATTCACCCTCAATACCTTAGTTCCATCCGTAATGAATATGGAGTGGGAAATAAAACATTTTTTGACTGATTAAAATTAATATGGTCTAGGATGATGTACTATCGCTAGTTTTATGCACTCTGTACATCACTTGTCCCATAGATCCTTTACAAAATTAATATCTCTCGTTTTATTTCTCAACTACATTACTAATGTTGTCTGTTACTTTAGAACAATGTGCAACTCAGGTTCCTTTCTCACTCTCATTTTGCAGGTCTAATGTATGATTCAAGGGTTTCCCATATTGTGTAATACATAAACTCTTCAAGAGTCTTCTTATTATTTATTGCAATTATGGTACTAACATTGTTATCTAATTATGTGTGACTTAGGTTTCTTTCTCACTTCTTGATTGAAATTTAAAAAAAACAAATAACAAAGAGTTTAACAAAATGTGCGATTTAGGTTCCTTTCTCATTCAGATTTTTCGGGTCATTGGTATAAGAGTATTGTTGGCTTTATATTAACATCTGTAAAAACATCTAGTTTATTGTATTACATTGTAACAGGCATTTATGAAATAATGCACTATTATTTATATCTGCTCTACTTGAGCGATCTTTAGCGTTTATTCCAGTTATTACAAACCAGGATTTAATATTTAACACTGCATAAGTCAAATAGTTCTTATTCATATATTGTGGCTACCACTTCCAACAGTTTTTGATACATAACTATATCAACATTAACTCTGTCTTGGTCTCACTCCACTGATATAAGGTTCTATGGTCCAGTTTTGATTGTCAACTATATATTAATCTTCTATTACAGATTAAAGATAGAATTATTAATGAATTGATTGAGTAATAATGTAAGTCAGGCTATGATTTTTAAGTACTTCTATTAGTTTTTCATGATATATATATATATTTGCTATATACATTTTTATATTTACTATTTTGTTATTTAAGATGTTTGTCTTTTTTTACCAGCCACTGTATGTACAACTCTTTTTTTGTGTATGGAATTACATGTGTTATCGTGACTGGCTGATTACATTGTGTATTCACTTCTGTATATGCTATGTTTAGCTCGATTTAACTTGGCTGTTGATTGTATGCGACACATTTTTTATTTAGTTTGTTATATGTGTTTAGGCACTATGTCATTGAGAGGTTGCTGGATTCACCTCCTCCATCAAGTCACCGACAGACTCCCGTGATCGTGTATCGCGGGAGTTCCTAGGGGTGATGTGTGGGGGCGGAGCATCGGCAGCCAATCACTACAAATGCCGGCACATTCGAGGAGAACGCTACTCTTTCACAAAGTGCCCGTCGGCATGAAACACGTCAGAGCGTCCTCCTCGTGGTACCTGCGGCGGCGGCGTTCTATGGATTGCAGATCCCAATAAAGATCATTTTTAAGTGACCCAGTGGCATCAGTCTGTCCTTGGCACTTTAGTGTATGCAGTGCACGGCTACCACCTTCTTGGCGGAAGAAACTCTACTGCTGTGTTCATTGAAACCGTGGCACGCCCATCCAGGACAATATCAGTGAGTACATATTATTTCTCAAGCTGTCTCACATATCAATTATGATCCAGCTCTAGGGTTTTTATTCATCTGCTACTTTGGGGGTTTGGTTGCTCCCCTTAGAGTTCTCCTAGACATCCCCATTACATGGTTGGTTCACCCTTTATTAGAGCATAATAGGATCAAGACCATTACATTTTGGATGAATATATACTGGACTGGTTACACTTACCCTCAATGTCTATCTTCTTATCTACCTACTAGTGCCTTATCACATGCTTTTGAGCTCTGTTGCTGGGAGGTTTCCTCCACCTGTCTCTATTGTGTAGAATTACCCCATTACAGGCTACATAAGAAATACGCACTTGGTATAACGGAACAGTTTTACTATGTGCAGAGGAATATAATATACAGCCTACCCACCAGGCCACGCACAGCCGTACCTTCCCACTGGAGTCACCATCCCCACAGTACCTAGGGGCCCTTGGGCACCCAACCAATCCGGTGTCCACAAAGTCAATGCCCCACCCAATGTGTGGTACAGTGCTGCTCACTATAGTGTTTGATGGTGCACTTGCAGAGTTGGGTACCTGCCGGGTGTGTCCCCAACCGGGCGCGCAGATGCTGTAGATGGAATCCACGGCTTCAAGATGGTCCTCCGCGAAGCCTCCGCCTCTACGTTGGGTGGATCCAGTGGGGAGTGTACCACCATACAATGTCTCTTTCAATAGAGGGTGGTCCGGTCCTGGACCACAGGCCGCAGTCACCGTGCAGTGTCTCACTGTGTCCCTGACACTAATGTTGCTAAGCAGGACAGTGTCCCTATCTGGGGGGCAAGTCCCTATAGCAGCCACAAACTATGTGGGAGTCAGGGCCTAGCTGGGGTCTAACAGGGGGTCCCTGGCCTAGTGCAGGTGCCACAGACATACATACATCTTACTCTGTCCTTGTCCCAGCTCCGACTGCCGTGGCTTGCAGCGTGCGAAAAGTATCAGCAGAGCAGAAGGATCTAGGAGCCCTATTGGCTGATACACGCTTTGTGACTTTGTCCCCGAGCCTCATGGAATAGGTAGTCCCTGCTCGAAGCCTCTTCCTATTGGCCGCCATTCACGCTTGTCCTGGGCATGCGCAGCATCTCGCGCATGCGCAATGGCCTCTAAGATGGTGGCACCCTGAAAAGGGAGCCGCCAGAAACTCGATCGCCATCGCAACCTTCCAGGCACCTCCGTAACCTCAGCTCCTGCCCACAGCCCACCCCGCACCCTCCCCAACCTCCGCTGTCGGTCGCAGCGGCAGGTAAGGGGATGAAGGGGAACCCAGGGGAAACCAACGGGGTCAAGGGAAGCCCAGAGGGAGACCCATGCTATATCTTGTTCTGATACTTAGCACTTTCCATTGAAATAGTTATAAGTACCATACCAAAATAATATATTAGGGTACCACTTTATACATCCCTTTGTCATGATAGCCTATTGACGAAATTGATGTGAGGATAATCACTGTCTGCTTGTAATTAATGGGAAATTTAGGTCTGACTGGGGAACCACACATGTTTATTTGGGTTCTTTTATTTATCTTAGTTTATTTAGTTTAACCAAGAGATTGGTGATTTTATTGACAATGAAAATACAGATTTCCATAAGACAAGCTGTCACATTTTACTTAAAAAATAATAATAAATAAATAAAAGAAACAAGCCTTCTAACAAAAGGATTTGTGAAGCTTCAAGCATTGGAAGGTCATTGACGAGTGACGTCAGATAAGAGCCCATCAATAACCAGAAACTGACGTGTGTTTATTTCCAAATACTGTATATTATATTATAGTTTAGGCGTTACTTATTTACATTACGTTATTTCCCTGCGCTAACCTTAGCAGAGTTTAGTGGATCTTTGATGTGAGGCTAACGGGACATTAGCATCTTATTTGCATATGCATTACCCTAACGTCCGTACAAATGTATCGATCCGTTATTTCAGTGGTTAAGTCGAGGTTATCGTAACGTTATTCTCTTTAGTGCATAATTGTTAGGATTAACGTAATGTTAATTTACGTTTACGTTAAAAAGACTAACAGAGCTTCATGCATCTGGGCCTAAGTGTTTTATTCACTAAAGTGCAATAATCCTGATTGACTATTACCAATAAAATAACTCTACTAGCTTTAGAACAGATGGGCTTCCAGAATGTTCATCTACGCTGACATTCTGTAGAATCCACTTCTGTGATGATTTAAGAGTTTGTTTTCGGTATCATTGCTTCTTGAAATAAGATTTAGCTTGCTTTTTGAAAAACAGTTTATCATTTTTTGGTATTACGGGGGAAATAAAGTAGTAACAAATATCTTGCATCATTACATCCCATCTATTACTAAAATAAGCAATACATACACCTTTTCTGATATACAGGAAAAAAAGGGGTAGTATTTTAGCTACAATATACAGTATGACTCAATGGATACATGTTCCCAAAATACTGTACACACTAGTGATTATTATCCATAAAAGATGTCTCTCCAGGGGCCGTAGCCTTGAATAAAGCAAATAATACCATCTTTTGTTGGAATTTAAGCTGAAACTGGTGAACCACACATGTTTATTTGGGTTCTTTCATTTAGTTTAACCAAGAGAATGGTAGTTTTATTGACAATGAAAATACAGATTTCCATAAGACAAGCTGTCGCCTTTTACTTGAAAAAAAAAAAAAAGAAACAAGCCTTCTAACAAAAGGATTTGTGAAGCTTCAAGCATTGGAAGGTCATTGACGAGTGACGTCAGATAAGAGCACATCAATAACCAGAAAACGACTTGTCTGTTTGTTTCCAATTATATTAATTTTGCAAAAGAAAAAAAGGACTGTATACAACACTGGCCTGTTGTAGGTTTAACAAAAAAATAAAACAACCTTATATTGGAAATCTAGTCAAACCATTCCGTTAAAGGTACATTTATTCCATACATTTTTATTGTTGTGCAAAACACATTTTATACAGTGTGGGCATTGTGGTCTTAAGGGCTGCCCAGTACAACACTATCATCAACATCTTTAACAGCCCAAACATAGCCACTCCCAAGCACAGGTAGTAGAGCCTATATCAGACTAGCTTACACCACGGTCCATGCACCAGAGGAGTCTGTGCGCACACAGAAAGAGTGTTTCCATTACTAACACCCCAAAAGCAAAGACCAAGAAGAAAGTAATCTAAAAAGATTATATGGATTAAAAATATATATATTTTGGGATGAAAATGTTCGTATCTTTTATTAATACTTGACATTTATACGTTGGAACGTACCAGTGCAAAAATAAATACAGGGTTAGGTATCTGTGCAGAAGCCCTCAATTTGAGACAAAAGGTTCCAACATGAAATAAAATTGACAACACATAAAAACGTAAAAAATAAATGCTATATTTCATATACAGAAAACTATATATTCATCTTCTATAACAAAGAAGTAGTTATATTTATAAACACTTAGAGACACAGAAAGAGACATGTCAATGTCAAAGGAAGGTGTGGGGGCGGGCGGAGAGAAGGAGAAAGAGGTATAGACTGGGAGGATGCTTACAGGAGCTGGATATAAGAACAAACTTCATCATTGGTTTAACCCCTTCTTAATCATCAAATATAAATATTTGAGGAGACAAAGCAATTACTGAGGAGACGACAAGAAACGAAGCAATCCTAAGACACAAGATCAAGAATTGAATATGCAGATCTGTGCAAGACAATCCACAAATGTATAATTGAAGATAAGAACAAAAAGAGAAACCGCGCAAAAAACCTCATGGTGTAGTATGTAAAAAAGTGTGTTTATAGATTAAACGGGTGACTATTGCACGTACATCAATGAAAAATATATATCAGCATGACATGTATAGGGACCTGTTACCACTACAGCAGACTGCAACTGTGTTGGATCCCGTTGATTCAGCCCGGCAAACAGATCGGATCCCCTCTCTCTCTCTCTCTGGCAGCAGTCTCTGCAGTCCTTCCACTCGATTAGGTATAATCCTCACTGTCTAGTGAGGGTACTGCTGCCGTGGATGTGAAGAGAAACTCCTTACTGGTTCCGGGTATCGGCTCTCCGTGCACACACTGATGACGTCATCAGAAGGCTCCGTCGCTTTCCGTTACATCGCGTCTTTTGCAGATTACCGGAAAAAATGTCCCGATCAGAGTCAATGATTGCAATAAATGAAACCTCAATGGGTAATGAGTTGGAACGCGCCCTCTTCCTTCCTACGCGTTTCGTATATAAATATACTTCGTCAGGGTTATTGGAGGCTCTTACTGGGCACTCTATATATCTATGCCCCTCCTGTGATTGGCTGTCGGAGGATGGGACAGACCCTCACTCAGGAAAGGCACAGCTGGTGTAAAATGAACCATTACACTATAAAACACCCTAAAAATATAGGGAATACATTTAAAATACATATAGTAATTTTACATACATTTTTTTTTTATTTTAAACATAAAAACATGAAACCATAAAGTCTCTAAAAATAAAGAATCAAGAATTAGTGCACAATAAAAATCGGTAGATAGTTGTATCTATTACTATATAGATCATATAGATCTTCTTTTCCATATGATCTATATAGTAATAGATACAAATATCTACCGATTTTTATTGTGCACTAATTCTTGTTTCTTTATTTTTAGAGACTTTATGGTTTAATGTTTTTATGTTTAAAATAAAAAAAAATTTTATGTAAAATTACTATATGTAATATAATCGGCTGCAACAGGCCTTAGGCCAGGGCCATGGTAAAAAAAGACGCGCGCTGAGCCGTGCTGAGGGGAAACATTATCCCTATCAGCACGGTTTTAGTCGACGCTTCCGCAGGCGTGCGGAGGCGTGTGGAATTGCAGCCGACAGGGAAATGTAAGTTTTCCCACTGAGGGAAGCGGAGGGCCGGTCACATGACTGCCAAAAGCCAATGGCAGTGTGTGACGTCGGCGCTGTGACGTGGCGCGCTAGCCCCGCCTCCCGTCCTGCTTCCGCCCCGCCTCCTGCCCGGCTCCCACCCGGCACACAAGCGCGCACGCTGACGCTCATGCAGGGACAGAAAAAAACTCTTGCTTGAGCAGGAGAGCATGAGCGTCAGCGCTGCTGAGCACTGTCAATGCTACCATGTCCCAGGCCTTAGACTTCACCCTTTCTAGAAAAGTGAGATTTTGCAGTGGACACAACACAAACACCGTTACAATTGGAGGCGCTGCTAAGATAGGCAACAGCACAGGCTTTCAGCTAGGCGAACTGATGTAGGAACATGTATGCTTCCAGGAAAGTGCTGCGGAGGGAAGGGAGCCTAGGGGTAGTCAGGGGTAGATTGTCTGCTCGCAAAGCACACCCTAGATGCCCCTGTCTGGTGTGATATAGGTCTGGAGACAAGGCTATTGCTTGTGGTCACCTGGAGGAGGGTAGTTGTTTGATGCCTAGGGGGTAGCCTGGTTAACTTGGGAGAGGAACTCCTGGTATCGGTCAACGCTATGTATAACCGACAATGGGTGACATGTTAAGTACAGTGGGGCTGATACTAGGTACTTCTAGCCAGTAACCAGACTATACACCACAGAGCACTTACACTGGACTGATACCGTGTGCAGCATACTGAGAGACAGTTTAGCTTAGCCTGAGGTAGTGCATTATAACTGAGGCATATACACTTGAGATACATGTAGATGTGCATGCTGGCTTACTTTATTGCACCAGCATGGCGGCCGCCCAGCAGAGGAGCACCATGTGCGATTTCAGCAAAAAAGTAAAGATGGTGGCTATATGTGATGTGGTCCCACGCGGTGCGGAGAGCCCAAAATGGCGGTTCGCGCCAGAGAGAGGCGCACATGCTGTGTGGACAGCGGAGGAATCGTGTGCGGCGACGCCTATACTGAGTAGGCTGTGGTGTGGCGAGAAAGCGATGGCCGCACCCTTTCTGTCCTGCCTGAATTCCCAGAGTGCATCAGAACAGGAGATCAGCGAGGACATTGCAATTACGTGTGAAATGTCGGATGACGTACCTGATTGCCAGTCAGTGATTAACACGCAAGTCAAAGCTGCGGTGAATGTAGATTGCAAAGTAATTCAAGATGGCGGTTCCCGCCACCCTGGGAAACTGTGTGGGCAGAGTGCAGAGAGAAATTCTGCAGGGACTTGGCCGGGAAGGGGCGCAAAAGCTGTGGCCGCGCCCCTCTATACTGTGACATGATCAGAGCCGATTCTGGGTTCTGACGTGCAACTGTGGGACCCTCCTCTAATCTCCACCAGAGGGAGGGGTCACTGCACCCACCAATGGAAAGCTAATCTGAGTAAAGGAGGAGCCGGATGTGAGCTTCCTATCCTTCAGTTGCGAAGAGCTGGCGAGCAAGAGAGACTGTTGTGTTGTGTGTCTCCCTTACCCAGCGCAACTACTGACTGTGCCATGGCGGATTTGGATATCCACCCCTACCAACTTCCAGGAGGCTTCCTGGTAGTGAAGATGGGTGATCGAGAAGTCCTCCGGTGTCTATGCATGCAGTGTAGACTACCGTGCGGAGAAGCCAGTACGACGGCGAGATGCCCTCAATGCGGCATCCACTACGTGTGGGGCGTGGAGCCATTCGTACATGGGCACGCAGAGGTGGGAGGAACTAAAGCCACGCTGACAGCAGTAGAACCGCCAAAAATCATGACAGAGAAGAGTGATCCCGGAGAATGGGGATCGCTCCTGATGGTAGCGCCGGAGAAAGAGGGCATAGAGGCTTGTGACCATAGCGGGAAACCGGAGCATCAATGTCGGTCCCCTGCGGAGGTAACCTTACCCTCATCGGCATCATCCTCGTCGGACGACGAGCATGGGAGCAGTACATAGGTGGTGATGCGCCTACCGGCAGACCACTGCAGCAGTGCAGTGGAAGAAGAGCGGGGTACATGTGATTTGGGCCCGTTACAGATCGACATCCCTCGGCAGCAAGCGCTGGTGCGACTGGAGCAGCGGAAGAGTCCTACGGCTGTGGCGACTCCCAGTGCAGCGAAGGGACATCTGGAGACGGAACCGGAGGAAGAGAAGACCATTGCAAGCCGGCGGAGTGGTAAGAAACCTCCTTACTCCTCACAGGCTCCAATGGAGGCGGCCGTAGTGAAGGCCCCAACCAAGGCCCAAGCAGAGCCGAGAAGCGTCGAGGGACATCCGGTGCCGGACATCGAGATAGAGGAGGAAGTTCCGGGGTGGGACGACCCCACCCAAGATGGCGCCACTTCGCGAGAAGAAGATGACGTCACTTCCGGGTTTAGCAGCGGAACCGACCGGGAGCATCCGGCAGCGGCGCTGAGCAGCAACCGTCTATTACAGCAGGATGTAGATAGACATCGGCAGGCTTGCGAGGCCGTGGAGGACAGCGGGTTGGTGAATTTGCTACACCCAAAGCCACGACGGGTCGTGGCATCGCCAAACTGCTGATTTACCTGCCAAAGCGTAAGAACACTTCCCCATTCCCTTTGCCCAGTGCCAAGGCCAATGACCCTGCCCCTACCATGTCACCTTTGGGGTCACGTTCGAGCCAAGGGTGGTCTGGGGAGTCACGGGACACTTCGGAGGAGCGGCCTATGTCGGCCATGGACTGGGGGGACTGTTTTCCTTCGGATGAGGGATCAGGGAAAGAGGTAGTACCATATGTAAAACCACCCAAGATGAATCCTACCATTTACACCCACATTGTTAGAGGGAGGCCTAAGCATTATGGGGCCTCCACACATTCTAGTATCACATCTGGGGTATTGTCAGGAGGGGACTCAGAAGGGCATGAGACTGCTCTGGTGGTGAGAAATCAATTGCGGGAGCATAGTACCAAGTGGTGGGCTCCGTTATATGAGGGTTATTCAGATTGGGTGGACCGCACTAGATTCATCCTGATGAGAGGAGATGTGGTTGACCACTGGTGGTATGTGGGTGAGTACTCGGCTGAGGAAGGCCAAGAGGAGCTCGTGAGGAGGTGGGATGAGATCCAAAGGGGGATAGTCACACCTAAAGGGTCCTCTATTTTGTACGACGTCATTGCCCCTGTAGAACCACTGTCCTGGGTACTGCCAGGTAAAGCAGGGAATAAAAAGCTGGTGAGAGTAAGTAGGGCTGAGAGAGCCATAGTGGCTAGATATAAACAGTCTCACGGATTTGAGTACCCGTATGTTCCTGAACCCATAATGCAGGAAATTGAGGACAATCGGGTTACCTGGTTAAGGGAAGCGGTGGAAGACTATCTTAAATCTAATTCTAGTCACTATGAGTAACGCACAGAGGAGAGGGTATGTTATCTCATGCGTATTTGGAGTGTAGGCCGGAACACTTATATGCATAAGTTTGAGTACAGACCAGAGAGTGGGCCGCCCAGAACGTATTTTATTACTATTATCGATCACAATGGGCGAGAAGTCAAGAAACCTGATCCCAGGCACTATTACTAAGTGGATTCTCCTAGGGAGTAGTCCTAGCGATGGGAGGGTTGCAGGATGTTCTGTATTACATGTAAGGGGGTCACTCCCGGTATCCCGGGATTTTCCTTTGCCCCCTGTCTTACCCCTGTGGCAGTTGGGGAAGGGGATGTCGACTTCTCCCGGTGGGCGCCGCCATCTTGGTTGTGACGCGAGGTTCGCGCAATGCGCAGAGGTTGGAAAGGTTAGCGGTGGCCATTAAAAGTGTGCAGGAGCTCTGGGAAGTTGCGCAGGCGCAGTTAAGCGTAGCGGCGGCCATTACAGCTTCGCGCAGGAGAGATCGCGCACGCGGTTCCCATAGGAAAGAGGTCCTGAGTGGACTACATCTCCCAGCAGCCTCTGGGGAGTGCCCTATGATCCCTGTCACCTGCAGCCAGCCAGCCACTGAGACTTGCAGATTCTCTGCAGCAGGGGATTTGATACAATGTTGTGAAGGACATGAGGCAGTCAGACTGGGGATACAGAGGGGGAAAGAAGGGGGGCAGAGAGCTGCAAGCTTCTGCTCTAGGCCAGAAATCCCCAGGCTAGAGCTGACGCTCTGACTCCCCACTAGTGAGGGTGGGTGGTCACAGGGACAGGCCCTAGGATAGGGACCTGTCACATTACAGAAGGAGAAGGAGCTCTGCGTGTAGGGAGGCAAGTAGCCCCTACATTAGGCCCTATACCCCAGGCCCAGTTAGGCCCTGAGTCATTGAAAGGTTGGAGCTGCTACAGGGACATGCCCTAGATAGGGAACGGATCCCCTCAGCAGTCAGGTGTTTTATAAGATAGTCAGGGACACAGCTGTGTGCACGTGGCCTGGCAAGTTTGGTCTGGGAACAGACCTCTTCAGGAAAGAGACAGTCTTCACGGTGGGAGCGTCTGGCGGGACATCACCCCACGCGGAGGCAGGTTTCATCGCAGGATCAGCGAATCCTTTGTGAAGATTCATCATACCGAGTGTGGACACACTCGGCAGGTACAGTCACCAAGTGCACCACCATTACCGGTACCACACAGGCACTGATCATGCCTAAGGTTGCATTACTCTTGGGACACTTGGGACTCAGGGAATAAGGTGTGGGGTACAAGGCCCTGCGAGGTGTGTGGCTAGTTGTGTCTTCAGTGGGGGGAGTGATAAGATATTATCATAGAGTTATAAGTCAGTACATTAGAGCGTTAAGAGATATGTTATGTTCAGTAAAGCCCTTTGCTATTTCACATCCAGTGTATGTGTTCATTTGTATGTGTCCTGCGAGGAACAACTCCCGCTCTGCTGGGAGCCATCGCAGGTGGAGGCACTGAACCATATAGTATTGTGTGAGAGGATTCACCCCAGGCTCTCACTAGCGGAGGCTCAGACCTCCTGTGAGCCTAACAGGTAAAGCACCACACCTGGTAACATATAGGTTCCCCCTCACATACACTCTATATGCGATTGGGTGGGGGAATACCCGTTACATACAGTAATGCACTTGTGATGTATCTGTATTTTGTATTAATGTAATTTTGTATTGTTGTATTGTTATGTTTGCAGGTTGTTCGTTTGAAGGAAGACCCAACAAATTTAGAACCAAGTGGGGACCATTGGATCCACCAGAGGGAGATTGTAGCCCTGTGTAGTTTGGGGTTACATACCTTTCTCCTCCTGAGCAATAATCCCTGTTAAGGGCAGGTTTGCCAGGAGTAATCATGAGGTTTGCCCTCACCTCCTGTGCTGTGTATTATTCAGTGAAGGAAGTGACATCAGGCTCTGTGTCCACTTACAGTGACATAGGGGTGGTGCCTACTGAATCTATATAATATGCAGCACTTTCTGAATTTAGTGAGTGTGCCTCACCACCTGAGTGAGGTGAGTCTGTCCAGCAACCTGTCAGGGCTCTAGCAGTGTTTGTGGAAGACTGTTCCTCTTACTCCATCAGGGAGTAAGGGAAGAGCTAGACCTGCTTTCAGTGCCCTTGCCTGGGAGTGTACGGTCAGGGACTTCCTTTGAGTTGGCAACCTGAGATGAGTGGCTAGAAGACCAGCCACTATGATGGGCGGCTGTCCATGTGTGATGACAATAAAGGATGCCAAAGAAAGATATCGCTTCTGTCCTGTGTGTGGAGTCACTTGGGAAGAAGGTGTACAAAGAGGTTCTCTTTCAGAGACTCCTCCCTACTATGCTGGGGGTCTGGAAGGGATGGAGGCGCTGTACCATGAGTGAGTATAACTCAGATTACCTCATAAGCCAGTCCTGATGCAATTCCCCATAATACCATCAAGCGGGAGACTCAGGAGTCCTGTAAGCCAGCAGGTGCACCACACTAGTATGCCTTGTAACATGGGTCAGTGTCCACATAGGGGGGGCAATATGAGATTGGCCCGGGCAAACACCGTTACATACATTATATTTGTTTTTTAAAGCATAGGAATGTTACTATAGGCTGGTGGGGGCCCTCGGGTGGTCCCCACGGGTATCCGTGGGCCCTCGGGTGGTCCCCACGGGTGTCTGGTGGTCCCCGCTGGCCTGCGGTACCAATTCTGTGCTTTAAAAAATAAATCTGGAAATAAATACACCCCCCCCCCGCCCCCGCCCCCTAACACATACAGTACAATCATGGGCAAAATTACTATTATCCACATATGGACAATAGTGCATTTGTCCATTTTAAATACATTAAGCAGCATAAATAAAGTAAACAAATCTTGCACTCACCCCTGCCAGGCTGCCACGATGAAGGCCGTCCTCATCCTCATCACCGTCCATGTCCTCTGTTGCCACAAACAATACAGAACAATAAAAAAAAGACAATCTAATGTACCCTAACCCCTTAATCACCTTAGCCATTAGTAACCGTTATAGTAATGAAGGGCTTAACCCACCCTCTCCCACTACCCACCCAGGAGGCCTAACCACCGTCCCCAGGCAACTACCCCCACCCTTCACCCATTCATTGGTACAGTGGATACATCATGCCCATATAATATGGGCATGATTTACAACTATAGCAAGAAATGGGGAAGGAATAAAAAACAGGCCATAATAACAAATGATTTTACTTCATCCCGAAAATCCATAAGGATCTAAATAGCCCCTTGGGCGCCCTCTCATTTCGGGGATAAAATCCCTAACCTCCAACCTCTCCCAGTTCCTCGACTATATACTACAAAGATATGTTGTAGAAATAGCTTCCTACCTGAGGGACACTACACATGTGTTAAATTTGGTAAAATATCTAAAATGGGAGAGTGATATGATATGGATGACATGTGATGTAGTGTCCCTATATACCAGTGATTCCCAATCAGTGCGCCGCGGCGCCCTGGTGCGCCGTGGCTTGCCTAGAGGGGCGCCGCGATTAGCCTCCCCACCATCCCTCTGATTATCCCTCCCCACCATCACTGCTTCATGCCGGCCGGGCCGCAGGGGATTGGCTGCAGGTCAGAGGAAGCCGGGGGTGGGGCTTCCGCTTTGTGCAGAGCACACGGTGAGTGTGTGTGTCTACCTTCCTGCTCCTGTCTCCTCTGTCTGCGCGGTGTCCCGTCCCCTTCTGTCCCGGGTGATAGAAGGTAGGGGGTGATAGAAGAAGGTAGCGGGGAGGGGAGGGAGAGAGAGGTGTACATTTGCCTGTCCAGTGACTGTGTGCAGGGAGCTGCCTGCACGGATCGCATGCCTTTCCTCCCCCCCTCCCCCCAGTCACTCACATCCGTCGCTGCCTCTGCTCTC